>NW_026623769.1:150854-218837 GCF_030028575.1 Malurus melanocephalus | reverse complement strand
GTGATTAAAATCGATGAAATTCAACCAGGAAATCRTTCAGCTCCACCAGGAAATCGTCCAACTCAGCCAGGAAATCGCGACTGAAACGGCGGCAGATTGAAATCAATATTCATGAGCTGGTTTTAAAAAKCAAAAAGTCACTTTGCTCTTTAAAAATTGAGCTTTTCAGGGAGACACCCTCCTGYTGCCGGAGAGCTGCTCGCACGGAGCACGTGGCCACAGCTCCTGTCACCAAACCAGAGCAAACAGAGTTGCGGGGACTCGGCGGGGGTTGGTGAACATTTTCTTCTTCTCCCTCTCCTTTAAATAAAATTATTTGTTTAGTTTGAAAGCCGACCCAGGCTGGGCTGGAGGCAGCAGCTGGCACGGCCACGGGGAGACACTGCCCCTTCCAAGAGGAAAAGGGGCTCACATGACGATTTCTGAGTTACTCCAAACAAATAACCGTGAAATGGAGCGGAGGAGAGTCCTCCATTGGATTCCTGTAATATTCCATTTCTGGGATAATGAAATCTTGGCTGGCATCTGCAGAAGGGAAAGGAAATATTCTCCTGGAGGTAACGCATCGAGATTATCAAGGGGGGTTTTATTTGATATCAATAATAAATCACTGCTGGGCTCATTTGGATGTAGCCAGGATGTAAAATACACCCATTAGCAGGGCTGGAGGTTGCTAAACTTGGCCTGGAAACTCCTTTCTCCGGACAGCCCCGAGTCTGGGCTTGCCATGGTCTTTGGAGGCCTTTCAGTCCATGATGATGTTCAAATTCAACTCAAAACTCTGTTTCAGACCAGAAATCAGCACCACCTTTTCATTTGGAATGGGTTTTTTACACTTTCAAATTATTGCTTCACCTCAGATRTGTTTTAAGTGAGGAACCATTTTGCAAACCCCATGCAAGGAGGTTGGACCTCAGGAAAATGGTGTCAAGCACTTGTCTTGACTGTCCTTGTTAGTTCTGATCCATCAGTTCTGGCCCTGTCCTCTGGGCCACTGGGCAGGGTGGTGGAAGGAGCTCCTGGGGTGAGCATTTCTTCAACAAATAAAACACCCGAGAGGTGAATTTTCCCTGCCATGACCAGACTGTGGTTCATCCCTGTCAGGATCAGGCTGTGGATTTTCTCTGCCATGACCAAGCTATGTTTTGCCCTGCCATGACCAGGCTGTGGTTTATCCCTCCCATGTTCAGGCTGTGGATTTGCCCTTCCAGAACCAGGCTGTGGTTTATCCCTGGATCCATGACCAAGCTATGTTTTATCCCTGCCAGGACCAGGCTGTGATTTATCCTTGCCATGTTCAAGCTGTGGATTTCCCCTGCCATGACCAGACTGTGGTTTATCCCAGCCATAACCAGGCTGTGGTTTATCCCTGGATCCATGACCAAGCTATGTTTTATCCCTGCCAGAACCAGGCTGTGGTTTATCCTTGCCATATTCAGGCTGTGCTTTATCCCTTCCAGCACCAGGCTATGTTTTATCCCGGCCAGGACCAGGCTATGGTTTAACCCTGCCAGGATCAGGCCGTGGATTTTCCCTGCCATGTTCAGGCTGTGGATTTTCCCTGCCAGGACCAGGCTGTGGATTTTCCTTGCCCGGTTTCTCCCCACCGAGATCCTGCGGAAGCCGAGGAGCCCCGGGCTGGCTCCAGAGCCCCGAGCAGCCGAGCAGAGCTGGGGGCTGCTCCCAGCCCAGCACAGAGCCCTCCTTTCAGCACCTTCCCCTCGCACAAAGCCTGGCTTATCCCACCTTTCCCCCTCTCTGTCCCTCTGTCTCTGCTCCCCGTAGCCCTGGCCATGAAAATCCCTCCACTCTCAGCCCAATAAAAACTCCTGTGCCACCTCCCTTCCCATCAGAACAGAGCTGCCAAAAAAGGGGAGAAAAAAAATTAAAAATAAAAATTATCCCCGCCATGACCAGGCTGTGGTTTATCATGCCAGGACCAGGGGGAAAAAAGGAGGGAAAAAAGAAAAAAAAATTAGAAAAAATAAAAATAAAAAAGAGAGAGTGAAGGCTGGAGGGAGTTAAACCTGGAACTCATTTAGCAAAAGGGACTTTAGTTAACAAGAAAGTTACCCATCATGAACTGCCAGTAACACCTCGAGTGATCCTAAATCCATTACCCAGAGACTCAGCCCTGGCTGAGTTTGATTTTATGAACTGTGAGGCTGCAATGTTGAAAGTCTGCAAATTGGACATAAATTGGGCTGCAKAAGGCTGGGGAGCTCGAAGGGTTGGGGTTTTTTTTTTCTCTCCCTGGTGACGTCAAGAGGSTCCGGCCACCGAGGAGATCCAGGACAGGGCTGGACATGGAGGGAAAGCTCAGAAAATCTCAAACCTKGGGTTTTTGGCGGTTCTGGATGAGGATGGGCAGGTCCCTGCTCTTGCTCAGAGCTTCCCCTGGCAGCTCCCACCGTCCTCACCCATGGGCTGCCTCCAGCACCGCGCTCTGCTCTGCTCCCATTGGGGTTTGGCCTCCAAAATTTGGTGCAAAATCCAGGAAAAGAAACCGGGTTTGATGGAATCAGGAGGCAGAGGGTGTGTGGGTGGGATGCTGCAGCTTTTTCTGCTCTCTTGGGATTTTTAGTTGAGGCATTGCTGAAATGCAGCCCCAAGTGCATTGTCTTGCTCATGTAGGATCAGAATGTTGGGGTAATTCATGCAATTTTCAAAGTAAAGACGTTTCAAACTGAGTCTGAGATAGTTTTACTATCTCAGATAGTTTTTTAACTCAGATAAGTTACAAAAAACAGAGGATGAGGTGGGGCCCGAGGCAGGTGAATCCTGGGGGATCAGGAGGTCAGAGGCACTGGCAGCAGGGCTCTCCTGGTGTTACAGCTTTGAATCCCCTGCGTTATTCCTGTAATCCCAAATTTTGAGTTTTTTAGTTCATTATTCTGTGTTTGTTACATTCCAATCTCCTGTCATTCACAGGAGCCGGATTTGCTGCCGCATTGATCACCACACCGGGGCACAAAATCACTGAAAATTCAATTTAGAAGATTTTAGAATAAAATCCTGCAARATCCTCTCCCTCCCAGCCCCAATTCTGGCCAGTCCTCGCCCTGACCCAGCACAGCACAGCACCTCCTCTGTTATTTGATAAGCAAAGCCAAGCCAGGGCTAATTTTCCCAGCAAGGTGGCAACAATTCCRTGTGTGATATGTGAGGGAGAAGCACAGGCAGCTCATTTGGGTAATTTCTTACCCTTCTGGCTTCTGCAATGTTTCTTTAGGGGGCACTGAACATGAGTGATTGAGTGAGAGGGAGCCCGACAGAATTAGCACACACTGGATCTTTTGACCGAGGGGGAAAAAAAAACCCCAGAAAAAACCCCAAAACCAAAACAGTCGAATGTTGGTCCAGGGGCACGTTCCCTGAGGGTTTGGGAAAGAAAAACACCGAAGCCCTCGTTCGCTTGGTGCACCTCGAGCGCCTTCAATTAAAGGCCATTTCAGCGAAATGAGGGGACAGTTAATCTTGGATCCAAAATAACTCCCGAGCAGCAGCAGTGCCCAGCCCAGCCCAGGGGCATTTCCAAGGCAAACTCCCGGTGCTGATTTCCCCCTCCCCTGGAATGCAAAGCTCAGGAGATGTTGGCAATGCCCTGCTGGAGATTCCAGMGGCTCCTGTCGCTGGCAGCACCAGGGCACCTCCTCAGGGTCACCCCTGGTGCCACCCAGAACTTTCCAGAGTTTGTGTTTGTCCTACAACCGAAATGCAGGGGAAATTACTCTGCTCTTTTTCTGTTTTCCCCTTTTTTTGGTTCATTTTTTCTTAATGTTTGTGAGCCAATGCGTTCTGCTGCCTGCATGGAAAAGTCCTCGCGTTTCTCTAATTAATCCGAGGAGGAATTATTCCTAATTTTAMCACCAGGATGTCTTAGGAGCCTTCACGTGCCTTTCCATGACCTGAAATTCAGAGTTTTGCTAGAATTGGGTCGTTATTCTGGGTTTGTTAGCATTTCAATCTCCTGTCGCTCACAGGAGCCGGATTTGCTTCTTTAATTATGGAAAACGAAGGCGTCGTGGCCTTGGAAGCCAAATTTGGACCTGGCTTTGTGAGGCCTGGAATTGCACATGGAATTCCTGTTGGGATCACACTGCAGAGATGTCCTGGCTGCAGCAGGAACTCGGGAAGCCTTTGGGTACCAAAATTCCCCCGTTTGATGGGAGCAGCTCGTCCCTTCCTTTGCTGCTGCCCCTGTGTGAGCTCAGGGAATGCCAGGGGAGSAATTCTGGGGTTTCTCTGTCCTCCAGGGAGCTGAATTTCCTCCTGGTTCCCTGCAGGATGGTCCCCATCATCCTGGGATCACTCGCTGGGCTCTCAGGGGTGGGGACAGACCCCAGAGCCACCTCMTTTCTCCAACATTTCCCAGGACAGCGAGCTCTCTGTGCCCTTGGCCACCACTCTGCCCTGGTGTCCTGCACCCCCAGGAGCTGCAGGGACCCCGAGGAGCCTTCGGGGTTCTCATATTTTAGGGTGACTCAAACCCAAACACAGAAATTTTGGGGCTGTAACTCTGGATTTCAGCACTGAGCTCCTCAAAACCCTCCCCTGGATCTACCCCAAAATTTTTTCATTTTTTTTTGCAACACAACCCGTGGGATTTTAGGGCTGCAATTCCAGAAGGGCTGAGCTTCCAGGGCTCCTGCTTATCCTGAAGCCACAAAAATCCCCTCTGGAAGTGGCATCTCCACGGAGCTCTGGGCTCACCACGACACAGTCTGGCTGCTCAAAGCTCTCGATTTTAAAGAAATCAAGTTCCTTATTTATTTCATAACTAAACTTTAATATAATAAACTTTTATATCATCAACTCTATTTATAAAGCGATAAAGTTTATTTTAAAGAGGTTGAACAGGGTCTGGCCCAGCCCCACAGCCCAGGTGCTCCTCACAGGCCAGCTCGAGCTCCTCACTCGCTACCAGGAGGGCAGAAAAAAGCATTTGAAGAGAATTTATTCTTGCTGAGCAACAATAGCAATAGTTAATCTCTTCTATTAAAGCCTGTAATGACTTTGGGGACTCGTGAAACCATCGGGGCCCTTTTAATGAGGGCCTGCTCCAGCCTACACATCCCAAAGCYGAAATCTTTAATAGAGCAGAGGAGGAATTCCCGATTTGGGGGGAGGTGGGTGGGACYGCACGAGGATTTATGGGGCTGTTGGGTGTGCAGGACTCCTGTGGGTGATGGATTAGGGGAAGCTGTCAGCGGGGCTGGAGCTCCGTGATGCATTGCAGCCTCCTCCATCCATCATCTGCAGCGCTGGAGCCTCCAGCCCAGCCTAGTCCAGCCCAGCCCAGCCCAGCCCAGTCCAGCCCAGCCCAGCCCCGCCCAGCCCAGCCCAGCCCAGCCCAGCCTAGTCCAGACGGGGATTGCAGTGGCACCAAAAACTGCTCTGGTCCCTTGTCCCTGTCTGCAGCTCCTCCTCTCCTCCTGCCAAGGGCAATTTGGTGATTTATCCACCCCGGGTCCCCCATGGAAATCCCTTCTTGGTGGAACCAATGGAGCACAAAGCTCTGCTGGGCAGGGAGGAGGTGAGGGCGGCTGCAGGGACAGGGAAAGGGGTGATCCTGTCAGAATGCAGCCAGGTGGGGCAGGAACAGCACGGGCTGTGGAGGACAGAGCTCGGTTTGGGGTGATGGAGAGCACACAGCTCGGTTTGGGGTGCAGGGTGATGGAGGGTATTTGGGGTACAGGGTGTGGGACAGAGGGGAATTGGGACCAGCAGTGGGATCAGGCTTTCCCCAGAGCTCCCTGGCACTCTCCTCAGTGGATCCTGGCCCAGGAGATAATCTGATATTCCATGAGGAGCTGTTGGATACTCTGGCCAAGCCCACTCACTGCAGAGCTTGCTGCGCTTCCAGGGATTGTTTTGATTTTGACCTTTTAATTTATTTATTTTTTTTTATTTTTTTGAAGAGCACCGAATGCCCCTGCACTTATTAAATCCCATCCATGGCTTGTTACCATGCATGAGGCATAACGGAGCGCTCCAAATCCCTGAGGGGATTACTCAGGAATCACCAGGCCACCTGCAGCTCCATTGTGGCTCTTACAAACAGGCTTTTAGCCAGAGGGATGGCGTGGGGAGGGGAGAGGGGTCTTCTGTTCAAGGAGATGAAGTTCACAGAGCCCAACAAAGGCTCAGCCGAGTCAGCTGAGCGCAGCGCTGGGGAGGATTAATCAGAGCGAGGAAGGGCAGTGAGGAACAAAACCTCAGAGTGTCTGAGCCAGGGATGGGCAGAGAGCAGTGCCAGGCACTCCTCAGAACCCAGGGCTTCTCCTCTGGAGTGCAGGGCTTGGCTCGGGGTGCAGCTCCTCTGTGCTCCATCACCCCCCAGCCCTCGGGTCCCATCTGCCCCAGACCCCCTCGGTTATCCCAGCAAAGCTCCTCTGCCACATCTTTGCCTTTTGGGGCTCCAAAAGACAGGAGCACTTTGCACTTTTGGAGCATTTTTKRAGCATTTTTGAAGCATTTTTCCCTGGAGGAGGACATTGCTTTAATCTCTGTGAGCATCCTCCTTCCAAGTCAAACATTTCCTCTAAAACGAGGTGGCACCGCTGATTTCCAAGTGCTTTGTTCTGCTTTGATCCAAATTCAACTCCCCACTTCCTGCCACCTTTGCAGGTTTACATTATTTGTGACCCAAACATTTCTAACATAGAAGGAAAACTCAAAATTTTAAACGTGCTCAGCCTTGAATTCCTCCAACTCAGTCCTCGCTTTTTCCCACAAAAACAAAATGCCAGGACTTTGGGAGGACAGAAGGTAATATTTTGTAATATTGTATAATAGYTTGCAATAAGGAATCTCCTGGCCTGCATTAAGAAAACAAATCTTTTGACAAGGATTGTCCTGGATGTCACTTTTGATTAGAGTTAATCCCAGCTGGGGAAGGAATGGATGACACATCGGTGAGAAATGCTGCTGCTGCCTTCAGCCTGGGCAGCAATAATCCAGGGATTACAGTTTGGGAGTTCATCTGCAGGAATCTGCTCCATGGGGAAATTATAAATATATCCAGGAGCTCTCAGGAACCCTTAAATTGCTCATTCCTATCCCAAAATATTTGGGAACAAGAAACCCTGGAAGGGATTGATGGCACGGGACACCCTCAGCCATCAACAGGAGAATAAATAAATGTGCAGAGCTGAGGGTGCAGAGCTGGTGAGAGCATCCCTGGTCCCTCTGGATTGYTCCAGATAAAAGGCTCGGTCCCTCTCGCTGTTAGGACCTGGGGCTGGTGAATAACTGAAAAAAGCCCTGTGGCTTGGCTGAGTCCAGGGCTGGTGAATAATTGACAAAAGGCCCGATCCTTCTTGCTGTTTGACCCAGGGACTGATGAATAATCAATTAACATCTCCGGTGGCTCTGGCTGAGCCCAGGGCTGGTGAATAATTGGTGAATAATTGATAAAAGTCCTGGTGGTTCTGGCTGAGTCCAGGACTGGTGGATAATCAATAAAAGGCCAGTCCTTCTAGATGTTTGACCCAGGAACTGGTGAATAATCGATAAAAGGTTCGGTGGTTCTGGCTGAGCCCAGGGCTGGTGAATAACTGATAAAAGCCCCGGTTGTTCTTGCTATTTGACCCAGGAACTGGTAAATAACCAATAAAAGCCCCGGTGGCTGTGGCTGACCCCCAGGACAGTGAATAATCGATAAAAGGCCCGATCCTTCTCGCTTTTTGACCCAGGGACTGGTGAATAATCGATAAAAGCTCTGGTGGCTCTGGCTGAGCCTGGGACTGGTGAATAATTGGCTAATAATCGATAAAAGCCCTGGTGGTTCTGGCTGAGTCCAGGACTGGTAAATAATAAATAAAAGGCCCAGTCCTTCTCACTCTTTGACCCAGGAACTGGTGAATAATCGATAAAAGTCCTGGTGGCTCTGGATGAGCCCATAGCTGATGAATAATTGGTGAATAACTGATCAAAGCCCCGGTTGCTGTGGCTGAGCCCGGGATGGTGAACAACCGATAAAAGGCCGGTCCTTCTCTCTGTTAGGGCCCAGGGCTAGTGAATAATCAGTTAATAACCGATCCAAGCCCCGGTGGCCCTGGCCGGCCCGAGGAAGCCCGGCAGCCCCAGCCGCTCGCCCCTTTGATGGCCCCGATCCCCCGGGCAGCGGCGGCTCCAGCGCTCCCGTGTGCGATGGATCTCCCGTCTGGCTGAATGGCCACAGCCCTGCCCTGCCCACGGGAGGCCTTTCCACGCGGYGGGGGGTGATAATTAGCGCTAATTGAGTGATTAACAGCCGCGGCAGCTCCTGCCTTTGAGGCCGTGCAGGACGAGAGGGGCTGGTCCAGCTTTGAACTTTTGGGATGCGTTTTTTTTTCCAGCCGCATCCTCCCCCAGCATCTCGCTGGATTTTGGGGCTGAGATCCTCAGAAATGTGCCGAGCCAGCAGAATCAGGGAAGGTGATTCCCTTTTTTATTTTTTTATTTTTTTTGCCCCTTTCTTCTCCCGAGCGCTGTAATCACTTTCCCTGTGCCGCCGCTGATAATAACCGCGGCAGGAACGGGCTCCCGTTCGCCAGGGCTCCACAGGCCATGAAAACCCCTCCAGATAGACTGAACTTAATTAACTGAGCCTATTAAGGCGATATTAAAAGAAGCCTGTCCCAGCAGGATCTCCCAGTGGGGAGACACAGCAGAACTTTCAATTTAGGACTTATTGCCGAGCTCTCCCGCTGCCCGGCTCCGTGGGCTGCTTAATCCACGGCTCAGGAGAGGGAAAAACCAGCTGGGAATGGGGGGAAAATCAAAAGAAATCAACCTGAAATGGATTATATGCTCACTTTGTGGTTGGGGGGAAAGCCGTGGAAATGGGGAGGCTGTTTGGCAGTAAATGAAACAAATGGCAGCGTGGAAATGGTTAAAAAGCTGTAAAATAGGATTTAGGGAAGGCAGAGATGCTTTTCCTGAAAAATTTAGGGGTGCTGTGTAGAATCTTACTAAAAAAAATGTAAAATTCTGCATAAAATTAGAGGAATTCTGTGTCAAATMAACAAAATTCTGCATAAAATCAAAGAAAATCTTCCTGCATCTCCTCCTTTCTCGTTCTCCTCCCCTATACATAAGTCAGAGAAGTTTTGATCCCTCTTCTCAAGAAAAATTGGTGCTGTCACCATCCTGAACATGGATTCAGTTCCTGGCTGTAGAAGAATCAAGCGAAAACGTTTCCTCTGATGAAGAAGGAAATCTGTCCTGCAAACAGAGCTTCCCTCAAACCCGTTTATTACCAACTGCTGAACTGCAAAACTACAGTAAAAATAACCCCCAAAAAAACCAAAATGTGTTTATTTTGCCTCGGTATAACTTGCAAATGGAAATGGCACCAAAGGTTAAAGGTAACAGTATCTCCAATGGTGATTTCTGTTTTTTAAAGAGCATTTCCTCAATTCAAAGGGCTGCAGAGCCAAYGCTGTGGAASCAGTGATGGCRTTYRGTGGAATGGATGGGGTTGAATCCATGTGAGTGGAAACCTTCAGAGCCACGGGGATTCTGGTGGCTCTTGWYACCAATGGGTGTCCCTGRAAGTGTCCAAGGCYGGGTTGGACAGGGCTTGGAGMACCCTGGGATAGTGGAAGGTGGAATAAAATGGGTTTTAAGGTTCCTTCCAACCCAAACTGCTCCATGATTCTGCGATTCAAGAGTTTTTTGGGATGGGAAGCTCAGTTTTGGTTGTGGTGGTTGTAGAAAGAAGCTTGAAAAGAAGACCTGAGCTGACTGAATTCATCAGGGGAGGGTGGGAGGGGAAACTTTGCTTTGTTCCAATATAAATCCCCTGAATTTTCAGTGAAACAAGTGGTTTGTGTAGCAATGGAAGATTTCTACCTCCACAGGCTGGATCCGTGCTTAGCAAGCACTTCCAGAGCACCCTGACTCTAAATATCCCAATTAGAACAACCTCCAATTATCATTTGCATGGATAACTCATCACACATGTTTGCACTGCTGAGGTTTTATTTTTAGCCCAAAAAACAAGGGTTGGGAGCCTTCCCCAGATGATTCCAACAGCAGGATTAAAAATAGAAGATCCCACTGGAGAATGTCTGCTCGGGGCAGCCGAGGGATAATTGTGTGTGGCTTCAGTTTGTTTGCACAGGAAAACCCGGGGTAACCCGAGAATTCATTACCAGAGCAGCACAGCACTCCTGCCATCCTCTAATGGCCTCTCACAGCCTGAAAACGCAAAATTTACAGGGGAAGCCTGAAAGAAATGACAGGAAAATCTGAGGAGATAACGAAACTGGCAGGGAAATGAATGGAAGCCTTGGGTTCTGTAATCCGCAGTGATTAATACCTTTGAGCGCTGTGATCCTTGCTTTCCACTGGAATTGATAAACCACCAACTGTGGCTTCTCTGCTTTAAATCAATGCCCCAAAAAATCCTAGCTGGCCTTGCTGGCTTATTTGTCATCTCGTTCCCAGCTGAAGGTTAGTCAGAATTCTTAGGAGCTGTTGTTTTTTTTTTCCAGTTTTATTGGGATTTCTTTTTATTGTCATTGTGATGCCCGGAAGATGATGGTGCGAGCAGAATTTGAGATGCTGTCCAGCACATGGATGGAGCCAAGWGGGTCTTGCCAAATTTTTARGAATATCAACCCTTTAAGMATYTCRGTTGTATTCAAAGTGTCACTGTARGCTCTGGAYTGTATTTCACCATGAGCTGAGCACAACTTTCTTTGGGAAAAGCCAAAAAATTCCCCAAATCTACCATGGCTTTACTCCATGCCCCCATCCTCCACTCAGCTCCAGCCTCTTTTCCTTCACCCCTCCTTGACACCACAGAAATTCCAGGGATGGCAGTAATTTCTGGCAGTGTTTGTGTCGTTAGAGAGTGAGGTCTCTTTCCCAGTCAATCCCACCGTCCTGCACATCCTCCCCCACCTGAGCTCACCGTGGAGCTCCAAAGCCATCCCCAAACTCCTGCCATGGTTTAAACCCTTCCTGTCCACGTGCTGTCCCTCAGTGCCATTTCAATCCCTTTTCCACACAAATTATCCCTCCCAGACCCCTTCTCACCTCTCTCCTTCGTAAAACCGACGCGTCCCAATGAGCGTGAACCCATCTCCCTTTGTACCAAACAAGCCCCTAATTCAGACCTGCCTCGTGTTTATTTTTGACCACGGATTTTTGTTCCTTTTTTCGGTGTCAGGGAATGCTCAGCTCGACCTTGGGCTCGGTGTTTGGTTAACAGGGGTGAGTAATGCGGGGAGCTCCTGCCAGCTCTGGGGGGGTGGGATTCCCGTAAACAGCCTGGCCCTTTGAACTCAGGGCTTGGCTTTGATGTCACCCTCCAACCACCAAACCCACACTGCCACCGTGGAGGCCCTCCCTGCTCAGCCCAAACGCAGAGAGAGMCGTGGAAATCGAGGCTGGGAGTAAAATTTGGGGGCACCTCGTGTTAGTCACCTTGTCCTCGTTAATCCCCTCAGCCCTGAGGTTGTGGAGGAGTTCAGGGGTGGTTCCAGTGCCTATCCTGGCTCTTTGGGACACCTACAGATGTGACACAGCCAAAGAGGTGGAAAATGAGAAAGAAGGGATGGTTTGTGTGCATCAATTTCCTCCCAATTCCTTCCCCAGATAGTTCTTCATGTCCCTGCTCCTGTTTCCCCCATATCCCCCATATTTCCCCCATRAGGAGCAGCTCGTGGGCTGGTGGCATCACTGCTCCCACCCTCCTTTAGTTATGGTCTGCACAGATCAGAAGTCCCCACTTTATCTGCTGATATCAATTGTCATTTCTGCCACAGAATCACTTCAAAAAGGTGATTTAATGAAGCCATGTCCGTTTATTGCAGGATACACTTACACATGCCATAAATAACAATAAACACCTGATTCTCAAGCCCAGTTCTGCCCATTTTTAGTGCCAATCACGGACGTGGATTTGGGATCTGTATCAGAAATCTCTCGGRGATTTTCTGCGGATGTTCAGCAGCTCAAATTCCCCGGGATAACTGCTCAATATTAAGACCACGCAGAGTTTTGAGACGGAGGCATCCAAGAAATAATAGGAATAATGTGGATATTGCATAACCACCCCCTCACCCTGGCATGAGTCATTCCTAAAGTGCCCTGTATATCTTTCAGGGTGGATTAAGGATACGAGACAGGGGAACCGTGAGCGCTCCGCAAAGTCTCCAAAACGGGAAAAACCTTTTTGAAAAACAACCCTGAAAAAAAATCACCATTTGTCGTGTGCAGTAAATAACTGGGTCACTGGGGAGGTCAGCAGCTCAAGGCTCCCATCCAGGGCTGGGATTGATGACCTGCAAAACACCCATTGAAAAACAGGCTCTTCTCCCTCTCGGAGCCAGGCAATAATGAGGAAGCATCTCCTGCCCCGTTCCTTGGCCAGGAATGAAATTCCAGGCGGGGAAATGGCCTTTGCAGTGGATGCARGGGATGAGTTAAGCAGTGATAGATGGAGCACTGTGTAAATCAGGGCCCAGGAGCACTGCAGCCCCTTCCTGAGCCTGGCAGGATGGGCAGGGACACCCAGGAGTGGTTCCTGGTGATGGGGACAACGGGAAGGGGCTGTGATCCCTCCCTGCCCATGGGGGGTTGGTGCTGCTCCAGCACCCCATGAAARACCATAAATATCCCTGCCCTGGATGATTCTCACTGCAGAGGGGGAATATTTACGATGAGAGGGGAGGCAGAAACCCAACCCRTGCTGGGCTCCAGGATCGATGAGGTGACTCTGTCCTTCGTGATCCTGTGAGCTCCTGGACAGGGCTGGGCTGCTCGGGGTCCTTTTTCAGGGAATTTGGTGTCTCCCAGTTGGCCAAGATGGTTTTGCAATATGCTGRGATATGTTAAAAGATAATTAGATTACAAATCGCTCTCCTAGTTCTGCTTGTTTTGCATTAAACAGGGCTRGAGGCCACGATGAAGGGATATTCCATACCTCGAACAGTAAAAGTGGAGGCAAACTGTGAGTGGGGGTCTAAAGAGAGCTCTTTGGTGTTAAAGCAGGACGAAACCCATTCTGCCCTGATGGCTCTGAGCTGGGCTGATTGCTCCAGGAACATTGATCCAAAAAAWCCTGGCTCCAGGCCATGAGGAGGCTGTGAGCTGATAGCCAATATTCTGAATTTCTGAGCACAGAATTCCACTATTGTGACCATCCAGATTCGCAGYGTTTTCACCCACAGCAGCAGCTGAGCTGCAGAGTTCTTGCCTTTCCCTCTTTGCTTTGTGTTCCTGTTTCCTTCAACCCGAACAAAACAAAAATTCAGGTGGGGACATTTCCAACATTTCAAYCTCTGCCGCATCCTCCTCCCTCCCAGCTCAGGACAGATGCTATGCTCTCCAGCCTGGAAGAACAAAGATTCCTCCTGGCTCCTTTATTCCAAACAGGAGAGGCCACCCACAGCTCCAAACACGCCTGGGGAGAGGAAAAATAAATGGCTGAGCTCCTGGCCAGACACGGATGTGCAGAGCGTATCTGAGCGGGACGGACTGAAGGGAAAAACCCTTCCCATCCCACCCAGGGGCTGCCAGGGGTGGGGCTGGGGGCAGCAGCACATCCCAGCTCATCCCAGTAGATCCCAGTACATCCCAGTATGGCCCAGCTCATCCCAGCTCATCCCAGTACATCCCAGTATGGCCCWGSTCATCCCAGTACATCCCAGCACATCCCAGTTCATCCCAGTAGGGCCCAGCTCATCCCATCAAATCCCAGCTCATCCCAGTATGGCCCAGCATCATCCCAGTTCACCCCAGCACATCCCAGTATGGCCCAGCATCTCCCAGTTCATCCTAGCACATCCCAGCACATCCCAGCTCATCCCAGTAGATCCCAGTACATCCCAGTACATCCCAGTTCATCCCAGTATGGCCCAGCACATCCCAGCTCATCCCAGTATGGCCCAGCTCATCCCAGCTCATCCCAGCACATCCCAGCTCATTAAAGATACATAAAAATAAAGAGAAATAAAAATGAAGATAAATAAAAAATAAAGAAAAATAAAAATAAAGAGAAATAAAAATAAAGAGAAATACAAATAAAGATAGATTAAAATAAAGATAAATAAAAATCCCTTTGGGTTCTGGGGATGTTCCTCCCAGTTCCTGTTTACAGAAGTCCCACTGCCTTCAGGGCAGACAGAATTCCTATAGGAAATCATTTGATTTGTTTTCATTTTATTTATTTGCCTACGCTCCACTGACCACAGGGGCTGAAACTCTTGGAGATGCCTGGAGAAAACAGGATGTTTCCTCCTCCAGAGCGGCTCCTGCTCGCTCATTTTCTGCCTCAGATGATGTCAGAATCATCTGGCGTCATGGAGACTGCCCCAGCCCAGCGGTAAACACGAAAATGCAGCTTTAAATCACCTCCAAGTGCTTCTCAGCTAATGGGATTTCAAATGAATTGGGTGTGTCTCCTCAGAAATGCATTTTTTGGGGGTTTTTTTTTGGTCTCGGAGGTGGCAGTGAGAGCCCTGTTTGAGGCTGATTCAGTGAGAGATTCCCTCAAGGAGTTGTGTTTAAATATTTCCATTTTTCTTTTTAGCAGAAAGTAAGTCGGGTGAGGAGGTTTGCAGGACCAGGCTCTGAGATGTCTGGAGATAAAAATCCTTTTTTAAAAAATATCAAAAAAAAAAAAAAAAATGAGGAAAAAAAAAAAAAAAAACAGAAAGAAGTTGATAAACTTAGCAAAAAAAAATTAAAATCAGCATATGGAAATGTATTTTTGGAACCTTCATACAGCCCCATTTCTTTGAAGAGTTATTCACGGAGTTTGCTCCTGAAAGCAGAATTTCAAAAGTCTGGCTTTGGAGGAGTCACCGGGGTGACCTCGGCTCCGGGGCACATCCCAAAGTGTCAGGAGCACCCCAAGAACACTGGGATCACCCCCACCCCACAAAACCCCACCCAGTGACCCCCCAGTGCAGCTCCTCGGGGTGGGTGAGTGCAGAAATGCCCCAAATCCCAAATTCTGCCGATGCATTAAAGCCCAAACTCAACCCGTGGGGGTTCATTTCATTTCTGTTCAGTCCCGCCGTGGCCATCGCGGGACCTTTGGTTTTATCGTGGTTAATTCCAAGCACAATAAATACCCCTCAGGATCTGGGCTGATTTATTATCATTTTAAACAGGCTGATATTTGCAGCTTTTCGTGAATTTTCGCTCTGACGTCGATTTCCAATTTCAGCCTTTCTTTYCACTGCACTTGAGACACGCCATCGGTATTAAAACCCAGTATTTAAAACACAATAATCACCTTCCCTGCTCCATTAGATATCTCTGAGCTGCCTCAAACCGAGGGAAAATGGGAAAGATTTGTTTTTTCTTGTCACCATGTCAGTCTGAAGGTTTTTTTTCCAAAGGCAGTTAAAACTCACTGAGCCGAACCACTGAGTTTTATTCAGGTTTCCGAACATTTTCCGTTCTGCTCGTGCTTTTTTACAAGTTCAGATCATGAAACTTGGTGGTCTCTTTATAACCATTTCCACTTTCTGTTTGCATTTTGTAGAAACCTCATTTATTTTGCTCCCGTTAGGAATAATTGATAAGTCAGGAAATCAGGAATGGTATCAACATCRAACCAAACCGAATGCCAACTTTTTTAATCTTTATGTTCTCAATCACAGTTGGACTCGATGATCTTGAGGTTTTTTTCCATCCTCGATGATTCTGTGAYTCTAAAAGGTCATTTTTAGGTTTTATCTCAACTTTTTGGACCCATCTGAGGCTGGAGCTGTCCAGGATGATGGGACTGCCCCCTGTAAACCCCAAACTTGCAGCAAACCCTGAAAGTTATCAGCCATGCAGGGCTGGGGCAGGAATTAAATCTTCCTCCCAGAAACAATTCCTAAAAGCTGAATATAAATCCCTCAGAGGGCAGCGGTGTGGGCATTTCCCTTTGGCCTTAAAAGCACTTAGAGGAGATCAGAGCCCTGCCCTAAATAAATTCTGCCCCTGATTTATTCCTGGGAGTGCTCCTGGGCTATGGGAACACAATCCTCCTACAAATTCCTGTGTCCATCTCTCTTCAGCTTTGGAGATGCTTTAGGGCTGGATTTTCTTCTCCCTTCCAGTTTGGGATTTTACTCAACTCCATGTTTTGGTTTCAAACTCTTTTTTACCACAGCTGATTTGGCCAGAATGGTTGGATGAATGATTTACTTTAGTGCTGGAGCTACAGGAGTTTTTGGAAGTTGCTATGTTGGTATAGAAAATTTTGGGGGTTTTTTTAATGAATTTATTCCTCCAGGATGGAATCCTCCTTTGCATCCCAAGGGTTTCCCAAAGGAATGACGGTGTCCAGGCTCTTCCAAAGATTGTCCCAAATCCCTTTGGGGAGTCGCTGATCCCAAGCTCTGCTGGACTCAGAGCAGCTCCTTCAGGAGGCCGAGGAGGAACAATCAGATTTTAGGGYAATGCTCCCATTTGGCATCAAAACCTGACCAAATTAACAAAGATTAAAACAGGAGAAGGTGAAATAAAAACATTATCAGAAATCTGTCCGCTGGTTATTGATGAGGATCCCTGCAGGGCACAGCAAGGAGTGTTTTAAACCAATCTTTCTGTCCCTGAATATATTTGGGATGTTTCCAGACCTGGTTTAACTCTGAGTTTCCCCTCTGTGGAACATTTTTCACCCTCAGATCCTTCTGAGGGTTCTCTGTTTCATTGTTCATTTATCATGGATGTGTCCATGGTGTCCAACATCACCTGGAGCTCACTTGTCCCTGTCCCCAAAGCCTCCCTGCACCCACTTGGACAGGATTTGGCTCTTGGAGGGTCTGAGCCATCATTTGCATTCGTAAAACACAATTTCTGCCCGGCTCCACCCCTTCTCCCTCCAAACYAGATGAAATATTTATTGGGCTGGAGTGTAAGGGCTCAGTGTTTCGTCTGCAGAGGAACAGGGGAGTCCTGCTTCTGACCAGAGGATTTCTAAGGCTTCTTTGTGGCTACTAAACGTTGGAGGAAAAAACCACAAATTACCATGGCAGTGGGGCTGGGCGCTGCCTCCTGGCTCCAGAGCTTCCCCGGGCTCTTCCCCCTCCCCTCYCGGCTTCAAGTGCTCTGCATCTGTGTCAATAAGTGCCCCGTGCCCGTGGCGAGGGAATGTTTAACGAGCACACCCAGTGTGCGCAAAATTAACTCTGCCAGGGCGGAGAGCGAGGCCAGAGCATGGCTGGAATTACCCACCAAATGAAGCTGCTGCTGTCATTAACAGATTTCTTTAATGCCTCCTTGAGGAAGCTCCTCACCCCCAAAATCCCCTCACAATTTGGCCCCTGTTGGTCGTTTTCTGGCTGCTCCTCATGTAAAAAAAAAATTTAAAATTTTTCCTTTCCCTGGCCATGCCATGGTGTTAGCTGGGGTTGTCCTAGGCCCTTCTGGGGTGACATTGGCTCTTTCCCCATGTCCTTGTCCAGATTTTGGGGGTCTTGGAAGCTCCAAGACCATCCCAACATGTCTCAGCCTCCTGTTGTCCTCTTAACCATTAATTTAATGGTTAATTGGAAGAGAATTTCAGGACTTTAATGAAGCAGCCATCAAAGAAAAGCGTGGTGGGTGAAGGGGGAAAATGGGGATATTTGGGCATATCCAGCACCAAATTTTGTTGAGGAACATGGATGGAGAGATGGGAAAGAAGAGCCCATCCACCCCACAATTCCAGGAACAGGAGCTCAGGGATGCCTTTTTGGGACAATTCTCTGCTCTCTGGGAACAGCTCCTCCTCCTCCTCATCAGCACATGCTTGATCCTCATCCCATAAATAGGGTGGGTTTTTGGGATGATTGTCTGAGCCCCTCAAACCCTTAAAACACGGTGATCCCACAAGCAGCACCGCTCTGATTCCATCCTGTCCCAGACRGCCCCGCTTTCCACTCCTTTCCGACGGGTTTTGTGAAGTAAAAATGTTGTAAACGTGATTAATCGACGAAGATTTGGTAATATTTCCAGTAAATTTTTCAATAAACATGGCTCCAAAAAAAATCCCCCGATTGTTTATAGAAAAAGGAGTATTTCGACAGTATATCACCACGCTCAGAAAAATTATTCTCAGGAAAATGTCCTTTTTTTTTTTTTTAAATGAAAATATTTTTCTTAGAAATAACATTGGTCAGCTGTATTAATGATATTGGAAGAGTTCGAAGTGACAATGAGCAAACCATGAAAAATGGACAGAAAACAAACACAGAATCACTCCAGTCCTGGCCTGCTTTTTAGTTATATTGGAGACATTCCAGGGCTTCCATTTTTCCACCAGCRTTTAATGGGCTCTCTGTTTGCATTTATGTTTTCCTGATCTTTCAATCTGCAGGAATGGCTGCTCCTGGCAGGGCTCCCTCATCATCACCCCCTCTGTCTCCTCCTTGGAGCCTGGGTGCCTCATTTTTTTTTTCCCCCTGAATTTATAAGAAGGAAACACCCTGATATGAAGGCAAAGCAGGTAAATAGGAACAAATTTGGGAATGGGGATTTGGGCAGAGCCTGAGCCTCCATCAGCAGATTGAACTCGCACACGCGCTCCCTGGAAAAATCCCTGCCCCAGAGCGTTGATGCCAATTAAAATTTTGAAATGACATCAGTGAAATTAACCTAAATTTCGCTTGACCTGGGATTGAGGTCAGTTTAGATCATCGCCTGTCTAAGATTCGATGCTGTGGGAACACAAAAGTCCTTCAGGGCAGAGCTGGGTCCTGCAGGGGCAGCCCCAGGRTGGTGGGAGAGCATTCCCAGAACTCCTCTGGCTTTTGGGAGAAAATGCCCAAAATGTGGCTGAAGGTGCACGAGTGGTACCTGAGGGGCACCAGCAGCTCCAGGGTGGCTCCAAAATGGATTTGGGGCACGGAGAAACTCTGATTTGTCCTGAATCCCTGGTCTGGGTGTCTGCAGAGCCCCACCAGGGCCAGATTGGGGTGGAAAGATCTTGAATTTYATCTGTCCCACCCCTGCCATGGGTGGGGACACCTTCCAGGGATGGGGCAGCCAAAATTCCCCCATTCCTCTGCTTCGAACCCTGAGATGGTGATGATGATGATGACGGTGATKATAATGATGATGGTGATGATGATTCCACAGCTCATTGGATGGTTCCATCATGAAAAACACTAAAAACATAAAATAAAAACACCCCCAGCTGCCCACTGCTCCCAGCGCTCCTCACCTCACAGCACAGCCCCTGTGGTGCCCCATTCCCAAATTTTCCTGTAGCAATTCCTGCTGGTTTTGTCCTTGTGCATAACTTTTGGCAATATTTGTAATGCCAAAATAAAAGCTGGAATAATGTAAATTAAAATAATGGAGAAGCTGATTATCATATACATATATGTATCATATCATGCATGTCATACACATCATATATTACCCACGAAATGAAGCTGCTGCTGTGATTAACAGATTTCTTTGATGCCTTGTTGAGAAAGCTGAATTTTCTTGTAGCAATTTGTGCTGGTTTTGTCCTTGTGCATAACTTTTGGCAATATTTGGAATGCCAAAAAAAAAGCTAGAATAATGTAAATTAAAATAACGGAGAGGCTGCTTATCATATACATACATGTATTATATCATGCAAGTCATATATATCATATGCATGTACATAATTCAGGGCCTGCATTTCCAGCCTGGCAATATTTTACACTTCTTTCCTAGCCAGGGTGGACACAAATCCGAATTTACATTTTCAGCGCCTTTTGGGCTGCAGCAGAACTCTCTTTTCCCGGCGGAGCGCTGCAGGCCCGCTCACAATTCAACATTTTCCATTTTATTTATTTTTTTTTTTGGAGAGCCCTGCAGAGCTCGCTGCCATCGAGCGGTGGCAGCARGCGGCTTCGGTGGCGATGTCCCCGGCGGGATGTGCCGGCCCCACCCTGCTGCCGGCAGGATTTTGGGATGAGCGAGCGGGGCTGAGCCGAGCTCTGGGAGCGGATTTTGGGAGTGGGAGAAGTGCGGGGGAAAAAGGGAATCAACCCTGCGCTTCCCCGATCCATCCCTCCCGATCCATCCCGCCCGCCCCGCTCGCCGCGCTGGAGCTGTTTGTGTTTGTTTGAAAGGGTTTCGGGATGTTTTCCACGGGAATTGCCGTGAATTGTCACGATATCGGTGCGTGAGGGAGGCTGAGAGTGTCCGGGCTGCGTTTGCTAAAGCTGGACAGGGCTGAGATCAGCTTTGCAAAGGGATGAGGGTTCCAAAAACTGCGGGCTCTGAGCATCACGGRCGGGTTCAGCTCCGTGTTCTCCTCCTGCAGGGCTCCAGCCCGAGCTCCAAGATCTCCCTCCCGGGGATGTTTTCCCCCATCCGGCTGTTCCCGCAGTCCTGGCCGCGGTACCCGGGAGCTGCGGGGAATTTTGGGGTTCCCGCAGCTCTGATCCCTGTGCGGGCCGGGCACCGCGGTCAGGAGCGAAGGGTGGGCTGTAAAACCGAGCGGATTGCGGGGTTTGTGTCTCTCCGGGCCGGCCTTCCTTTCCCCTTCCCTTCCCGAGGCAGCAGAAATGCCCAGAGCATCCTCACCTCACCCCAGTGCCGCGGGCAGGGGTGACCCGGGAATAACAGGGAATTCCTCAGGGGGCGATGGGGGCACAGCCCCCGCTCCTGCTGGAATTGCAGGGCACATCTGGRTTATGGCACTGGCATTGAGAGATTAATTATTCATTTCTACCGATCCTCACCTTAGGTGACTTTCCCTATTGTGTTTGACATCCAACCCTATCAAACTTCTTTCCCCAAGTGTCATCTTCTTTTTTTATTTTTCCCCCCTTTTTTTTTTTTTTTTCAGCTGATGTGCTGCCATTTTTCCAAGTAAATAAAAACCCACGGGAATTATTCCCAGACTTTATTTCACCATCTGGGTTCGAAGCCCGGCTTTCCCTGATGTTCAGACAGGACAAGGAGTGTGAGCAGTGCCCCCCTGGCTCAGGGCTCGCAGGGATTTCTCATCCCTGCGGGGTTTGGATCCAACATTGCAGAGGAAATTTGGGGCTTCCAAATTTATCACTTGTATTTCTCTCAGAACTCATTTGTAAGTACCCAGGCTCCACAGAGAGCCACATTCATTTGTGACTTCGTGCATATTTTWGCTTTCAAATGTGAGCAATAATTATCAGTAATTACAAGAAAAAGCCTCATTTACTCACCTTGCTTCCCACCCAGGGTTCCTTTAGATTTGTCACCAAACAGCAGCAGTTTGTTTTTATTGTGAGTAACCTCTTGAAAATATTTACAAACAGGCACTCAGGTRTTACTCAGACATCGGCAGAGGAGAAATCAACAGCCCAGTTTGACTCCCAAGTATAAATAAAACACGGAAACCCTCTTGCCCTGCAGCTTTTTGGTTCAGGACGGCCGAAATCTTCCTTTGGATGTTATCACCCAGATGTGAACCCTGTGCTGCTCACATTGGGAATTTCCATTTCCAGCTCCCATTTCCTCTACTGCACATCCTCCTGGGACCCCTGACAATCCCCCCACCTTTTTTCCCCAACTCTGCCACCCAACACGGAGCTTTTTTCCCCAACTCTGCCACCCAACACTGAGCTTTTTCCCCTGACTCTGTCACCCAACATGGAGCTTTTTTCCCCAACTCTGTCACCCAACACGGAGCTTTTTTCCCCCAATGTTGTCACCCAACACGGAGCATTTTGCCCCAACTCTGTCACCCAACATGGAGCTTTTTTCCCCAACTCTGTCACCCAACACGGAGCTTTTTTCCCCAACTCTGTCACCCAACACGGAGCTTTTTTCCCCAACTCTGTCACCCAACATGGAGCTTTTTTCCTCAACTCTGTCACCCAACACGGAGCTTTTTTCCCCAACTCTATCACCCAACACAGAGCTTTTTTCCCCAATGCACGTCGAACCACCGAGACGTCCCAGTCCTCAAAGCCAACCTGGCAGCGCCCTGGCGCCCCGTGCAGCTCACCCCAGCCGTGGGCAGAGGTTCCCCTGGGCTGGGGCTGAGGTCTGATCAYGTTCTGTTTGTTCCCCTGCCAGGTCCTGGCAGGGTTTGGAGCCGCCACAGCGCCGGGGCCACGCCGGGTCCTTCGCGGCGTCTCCCGGCCGGGGCCGCGCTGCTGGGCTGGGGCTTTGATCACGGAGCTGGGACAGGCTCTGAAGGGCACTCAGGCTCTGTGTTCGCTCCTTCTCAAGGGGATTTGGGGGAATTTAAATTGCCATATAGCCCAGAGTGATGTTTTGTGTGGGATCACCCCCTCCCTGCTCAGCCAGAGCTCTCACCGTGGCTTTTTTAACAAGAATCATTAAAACAAGTGTCTGCCCAAACACCTCGAGAGGAGAAAGCAGATAAAATCATCCAGTTTTTGGAGAAAGCAGATAAAATCATCAGGTTTTGCCTTTTAACTCGTAAAACAAGACAGAAAGCACAGTTCACACACAAACTGGCAACCCCGAGGAGTTGGCAGCTCCTCATCCTGCTCTGGTTGGAAGCGAGAAACCGCTGGTTCTAAAACACAGCTGCTCTTGAAAAGAAAAAAGGGACATTCCCGCTTGTTTTCACCCAGAACAACAAGGAGGAACAAGGAGAAAGGAAAGCTCTGCAGCCACAAGAATGTCCTCATTGTTTCGTGCCCATCACTGGGTTTCCATAAACACCCGCAATAATCTCGGAGTTTCTCKGCGCTCCCCGCTCGCGTGTCCACATTAAAGGCCCAAACCCCTTCTTTGCAGCGCTCTGAATTTAGCATTCAGCAGAAGCTGCTCAGCCATCCCTCAGCCCGTGACGTTGGTGAGTTATTTTTGGGGTTTTTGGCAGAGTCCCTCGGAGCAGCCCTTTTCGAAATGTGTGCTCAGCTAAATTCGCTCGGCGCAGCAGAAACACCGCCAGGTCCAAGAGCGTCGCCCACCTTCCTCTTCCACGGGATTGCTTTCAACTCAAACACCCCGTGGGCGTCGAGATTCTCCTGCCTCACCCAGATGGATGCGGGGGATGGATTGGTGGGGTTCATTTGCATGCATTTGCATCCCCCCAAAATACTTTTTTGGGGTTTTTTTGGTTTTTTTCTGTGAGGAAGAAGGGCGAATGTGTGCCTGACATTTCACGTAGGAATGTTTTTATGGTAAAAAATTCCAAATGTCCCCTGATTTTTAGGAGTTTGGGGTCGTTGGGTGGCATTTCACATAGAAATATTTTTATGGTTAAAAATCCCCGAATTTCTACAATTTAACAGAGCAGCTCCTTTATTGTCCCCTCTCAGCAGCACCRGGGAGCAGAATTAGACTTTTGAGAGCAATTCCACTCAATTAAATAAAATTCACCTATTTKGAGAATAACCTCTGTAGCATCTGGGAAGGTTTCCATGGATCCATCAGGATTGCACCAAAATCTGAGCTCCAAACCTCGGCCATCCCAGAGTTTCAAGGCTCTGGTTTTGCCTCAGCATCCAGAGAGACCCACTCTGCAAAGTTTTATTCCATCCACGCCATCTCCTCCTGGTGGAGAGGGTGAAGGGATGAGCCTGAAAATGTTTTCCTTCTCCTACAACCCCCCCAGGGTGGAAATTTTGGAGGAATCCCTGCTCTAAAGATAATATTGATTGTAATTTCTTACGTCTTCTGTTGCAGCGAAGTGAAAAGAAAATAATGAGCCCAGTGTTTGGCCACAGTTGAAAAAAAAAATAAAAATCCCAACCAAAACACAGCCCAAGTGTGTAAAGAGCAGGGAGTGAATCACTGGCAGCGGGAGCTCTGTCAGAATTAGGAAATTAAGCTCATTAAAGGTGTGGTAACTTCATTTTCTATGCAAGCATGTGATGGWGAGGGCTGGGCAGACAGAAAGGCTCAGAAATCSAATTTAACACCAACCCACCCAAACYGGGCCAGCCCCGGCTCCCTCTCTGGRCTCCTTTTGCTCTAAATAGCCCAAATTAGCCCCAGAATGAGTCCCCTTGATGGGAGCAGTCGGGACCAAGGGGTGCCACCCCAAATCCCCAGGAGGAGCCCCCACACAATTCCCTGCTCCAGGAGCGAGGGGGATGAACCCCAAATGGAGCCACGGCCCCATCCCCTCGTGCTGCTGCCCAGCACAGCTCACAGACCCCTCATTCCACGTTTTTATCCATCTGTGTTCCCAAGAATCGTTCCCGACCTTCCTCCATCACCCCTGGAGCTCTGGTGGTGGCTTTTCCCCATCTGGGTTTGGGTTTTTGGAACGCTAATTCCTTTAAATCTTCCCGTAATTAAGGAATTCCAATCCCAATCCAAGGAATTCCACAAATGTGCTGGAAAATCCTGGAGCCCCTCCTGTCCAGCATTCCCTGCTCCTGTGGAATCCATAAAGGCAAATTTAGGGGATAAGTGTGGGGTGGGTGAACAATTAATTCCTGAACTGTGATTATTGATAGAAATCCTGGAGATGGAACCCCCTTTTCTCTCTGAACTCAATTTTCACCAATTCTGAGTTCAGACAAAGGCACGAACCCAAAGAAACTCCAGCCCCAACCTCACTTTATGGTCCTTTTAACAACCAAAACCTCACAAACGCCTTCCCAGCCACTCTCACTGCCTCGCTTCTCCTTCAGAGGCTCAAAAYAAAATGAAAGAAAATTTGTTTCCCAAACAAATTCCTCGATTTTGCTCCTTTCTGATTTCCCTGGGGTTGCCCAGCCCGAACAGAGCCCTGATTAATTCACGCAGGGAGAAGGAATCCCCCTGTCCACATCGAGACATTTCAAACAACAATCCTGTCCACGTTCCCCTAATTCTCTGTGTAGGGTAATTTCCACAGCCAAAATTTTCTGGTGGCCTATTAGWGCTGCATAAAACCCTAAAGATTTCCTGTTCCAGCAGGCAGCAGGTTTGACAGAAAAGCTGAACTGGATCCTTCCAGGCAAAGCCACTTCAGGAGATCCCAAAATGCCCCCAAAGCTCTCTGCTCCTTCTCCCCAATTCCCATTCCTGCAGGGAATTAGAGGGGTTTGGGGAGAATTTAGGGATATTTTTGGGGTGGTGGATGCTCAACAGCACCTTCGTGGTTTCGTTGGTTGGAAAAGGGAATAGGGATTGAAATGTGGGATTTGTTTCTGGTGGACAGGGTTCAGGATTCTTTAGGATTAGGATTCTKTAGGATTARRAWYCTTTAGGATTAAAAACCTTTASGATTCATAAGGGGTTTCACCAATGCCCTTGTGAGCTGTGCCCAAAAACATTAATTTATTAATTTATTTCCAATTAAATGTTCATTCCCAGCACCTAAAACCAGCTGGGAGCTGTGGAGCCCTGAGGAGGGGATGAGGCTCGAGGGACCCTCCAGGAATTGTGGGTCCATCCTCATCCTCATCCTCATCCTCATCCTCATCCTCATCCTCATCCTCATCCCCATCCTCACGGAGATTTTTTGACATTTCACATTTTCTGCATTTTCCTTTCGCCTCCCGAAACCAGCGAGGGCAAACGTTATTAAAATTTTAAAAAGGGGGGAAGAAAGGAAAGAAAATAAGTTGGTTTTTTTTTAATGAAAAAAAGGGCAAAAAGAAAACAGCGCAAAGCAACAAGGGAGGTTTCTGTCCCAAAAAAAAAAGTCCAAAAGTGGCTCCAATTGGACCTGGGTACGGAAATGCTGGAGCTTGTACCCTCCAGTGGCAAAATAAAACAGGCTACCATTATTAGAAATTTTCTACAGCTAAAGATGTAACATCATAGCTAAATTCAGTGAGAGACAGGTCGAGCAACAAAAACCAGGAGCCAAGGCAGTCTAGTCTGGTCTGAAACCTGATTCAGGCACCAGATTATGAATAGATTGAACTGGTTTGCCAAACGAAAATGTAGATTTTGGCAGTGTTTGGGCTCCTTTTATTTTTTTATGTTTTTGGTGTGCTATATGTGGAGTCCTATTGCGCGCTGTGGGGATATGAGAAAAGAGCCTTTTTATATTCCATAACTCCTGCAGGCTCCTGTGTGAGAGAGAGAGGAAAAAAAAAAACCTTTAACCCCATCAGTGCTGGAAAGGAGCTCTGCCTGAAGGAGCAGCTCAGCACCAGGGATCTCTGGGGGCAGCTCCTGCATCCCTGGAATGTTCCAGGCCAGGCTGGATGGGATTTGGAGCACCCTCCGGGGCTCTGGATGGGATTTAAGGTCCCTTCCAACCCAAAATTTAAGGTTCCTTCCACCCCAAACCGCTCTGGGATTTTCTGTTCACAGCCAAACCGGTTCCACCTTTTCACACAAACCCATCGTGGGGGGATCCAGCACCCCCTGTGAGCCTGGCTCAGATTTGGGGTTCTCTGCCCACACTTTGTGGGGTGACAGATCACACTGGGGGCCTGTTTGGTCCTTGGTCATCTGCAGAATCAAAAAATCCCCAAATATCCTGACCCATGAGGATCCTCAAGGTCCAGCTCCTGGATTAATAATTCATTGATTAATTATAGTGAAAAAACCCCACATTCCTCACCCATTTGCCATGGGAKTCCTCTCAGAATCATCCAAAACACCCCAGAGAGAGATGGGTGAGAATTTCAAATTGGAAAAAGGTTTAAAASCCYCAGAGCTGCAGYCCCAGGGGTWCAGCAGGAAAAACAAGCAGGAGCTSTCTGGAGGTGCCTTCGGTGRCAGATCCCGGTCCYCAGGGCCGGGGTTTGCTCTGATTCCCTTTGGCTGAGCTGGGAAAGGGTAAAAAAAAGGTAAAAGTTCCTAAAAGAGAGTCCAGTGGGGCAGGAGGAGAGGGGAGCAGATCGCTGGGCTGTGCTCCTTCCCCCCGAGGTCCCTCTGTCGCTCAGAGTCACCCCCTGTCCCCTGACCCTCGGGGTGACACCAGGGAATGTTCTGGGTTCAAAGGGAGGCACAAAGATCCTCCAGACCCATCCTGACCCCACACAGGACACCCCAAACCCCACCCTTGGGCTGTCACCTCGTCCCTGCAGTTCCTGTTCCATTTTGTCACCTCTCTCCCCACCCAAGGGTGGTTTTGGGTGAGCCCTCTCCACAAAGCCACCCTCAGGCCACACCGAACCCAAAGGAGACTTTCCTCACCTCAGCACCCATTTCTGGGCTCTCTGTTTCCCTTTTTATATTGTTCTTTAAATAAAACCCCTCAAAAGACCCCGGTGGGGAGAAACCTCAGCCAGTGACCCCCAGAGGGGACAGAGCACCAAGGGAAATAAAGGTTGGATATATCAGGAAAAGGTTTTTACAAAAAGAGTGATAAAATCCTGGGATGGTCTGCCCGGGSAGGGGGTGCAGTCACCATCCCTGGGTGTGTTTAAATAAAGATTGGATGTGGTGCTGTGGTTTGGTTGAGGTGTTGGGGCAGGGGTTGGACTCAAAGATCTTTAAGGTTTCTTCCAACCCGAGTGATTCTGGGATGCTTTGTGATTCTGTGATTCTGTGATTCTGTGATGATTCTGTGATTCTGTCACTGTGATTCTATGATTTATTCTGTGATTGATTCTGTGATGATTCTCTGATTCTGTCACTGTGATTCTATGATTTATTCTGTGATTGATTCTGTGATGATTCTCTGATTCTGTCACTGTGATTCTGTGATTGATTCTGTGATTCTTTGACTCTCTGACTTTGTCACTGTCATTCTGTGATTGTCACTCTGTGTTTGTGTGTCTATGACTTTGTGACTGTGCTTCTGTGATTGATTTTGTGATTCTGTGATTCCGTGATTCTGTGATTGATGCTGTGATTCTGTCACCCTCACTCTGTGATTCTGTGATTCTGTGACTGTTATTCTGTGATTCTCTGATTGATTCTGGGATTCTTTGTGACTCTGTGACTGTGATTCTGTCACTCTGTAATTCTGTCACTCTGTGATTCTGTCACTCTCACTCTGTGATTCTGTGGTTCTGTGATTCTGTGTGTTTCTGTGACGGTGATTCTGGGATTCTTTGTGATTCTGTGACTGATTCTGTCACTCTGTGATTCTGTCACTCTCTCACTCTGTGATTCTGGAATTCTCTTACTCTGTCACTCTGTCACTCTGTGATTCTGTGACTCTGTGATTCTCTGATTGATTCTGGGATTCTTTGTGACTCTGTGACTGTGATTCTGTCACTCTGTGATTCTGTGATTCTTTGATTCTCTGATTGATTATGGGATTCTTTATGACTCTGTGACTGTGATTCTCTCTGTGATTCTGTCACTCTCTCTGCGATTCTCTCTCTCTGTAATTCTCTCACTCTGCGATTCTCTCTCTCTCTGTGATTCCGTTCCACACGAGCTGGAGCATCACTGCGGACAATCCTCGGGCTGCTCGGCCGTTCATTAATCATCCGCTAATTTGTTTTCGCACAGGAGCGCTGACAGCGAACGAGTGTTATTGTAGCACAGCGCCGCATAATCCCCGCTCTTCGGGTTTAGAGAGCGGCTGAACCGCGCTCCTCGCCCCGTGCAGCTGCAATTGGAAATTGGAAATTGTGAATAAATCTRTTTCCATCCCCGTCTGCTGACAGGAGCTGCGGCCGGGGGGATGAAAACATTGCTGCTGTCTTTTTTTTCCTCCTCCCTCTGGTCCTTATCTCGGGAACAYGAGTTGAAACCCAGCCCAGAATTTACTGAGGACACAGGGAGTTTTTACGAGGCGATGCTTTTGCAGGCTGCTCTTGAGAATGTATATATTACTATGTGTAGTTATATATTTCTATGTGCATGTATATTTCTATGTATATTTATTTCTATTTCTATTTCTATTTACATTTACATTCATATTTATATTTAAATTTATACCTATATCTATATCTATATCTATATCTATATCTATATCTATATCTATATATCTATATCTATATCTATATCTATATCATCTGTATCTATATAATATATATATCTCTATATTTACATTTACATTTATATTTATATCTCTATCTATACCTATATGTTTATATTTATATTTTTATTTATATTTACATTTACATTTATATTTATATTCATTTTCATACTCCCAAGCACATGTGGATTATTTTGACCCACTGGGAGGCCATGGGGTGGACAGTCCAAGGGCTGACCCCAAACAATGAGAACACATCAGAGGACTCTTAGGAAAACTGAGGAATTCCTTTTCCCCCTCTCACTCTGCTCTTCTCCTCGACCCCTCACAGACCCAAAATTCAGGACACTTTTTGTCCAACTGCTTTGCCATCACAGCCAAGTGAAGGTCGGGACCAAAAYTGGGTTAAAATTCAACCCCACATGATTTTAAAGCATTTCAAGCTTAAATCCAAGAATGATTTTGAAACAGGTGGGCACCTGGTCTTTYCCAGCGTGGCAACTCCCAGCGCTCCCTTATTTTGCAGCAATAAAAATKCAGGGAGCCAATAAAGACAGGAGAGGACAGCTTTCAGGTGTTTACTGGCTGTAAAATTATTAATGCCAGCCTCAAACATGCCATGGTGRCATTATTGCTGATTGCACAGCATTCAAAAAATCATCATAATAAAATATACATTTTTTTTTAGAAAAGGGAAAGCCATTTTTTGCAAGAGTTTGAGGGTTGTGAGGGCCTTTATTGCCTGGAGATTTTAAAGGTTTGGGTGGCTACAAATTTAGGACTGAGTCCTGCAGAAGGGTTTGAAGGATTTGTTTGAACTCGTCATCAAGCACAAAATACAAATTTAAAGCTGGGTTCTGCAGAAGGGTTTTCAAGGGTTTGAAAGGATTTTTTTGAATTCATGATCAAGCACAATACAAATTGATAACTCAGTTCTGCAGAAAGGTTTGAAGGATTTGTTTGAACTCGTCATCAAACACAATACAAATTTATAACTGAGTTCTGCAGAAGGGTTTGCAAAATTCCTTTTAATCACTCATCAAACACCCTAAAAATGGATTAAATCCCCAAAATCCAGGAGGACCTGAGGATATGGAAGAGGTCAATCCATGAATGCACTGACCCCCCTGGGCAATGGATTCCCCCCTTCCATCCCCATTTTCCTCCCACCTTCTGATTTCCTCACTGATCCCACAATCAGAGCACACCCAGCCCTGCCCCATTTCTGTGCCCTCACCCCAAAATCCCCATCCATCAGAAAACCCCAAAAACCCCAACGCTGCTCCGCTCCTTCCCTCCCCTTCTCCTCCACTCCTCCAAAAACGTGTCCTTGGGAGAGGTGGCCACTGATGCTCACAAATGTGTGGTCATTTCTGCTGCCTGTCAGAAAATCAGCCCCTGGAATCGCTGATGCCTCGTGAAATTACGGTCTAATGTAACCAGCCGGGGTATAAAGTAACCAATTTCTTTATTTTTTAAGAAAATTGTTCTCCTGGAGGTTGAAACGCAAAACCAGGACATGGATGAAGTTATTTTTGTCCCTAGTCAGGGGAAATTAATGAAATAGCACCTCCCCTTTCTGTTGACATTGGCCGAGGTTGCCCGAGCCCTCGGTGATATTGGGGTTCCCGTTATGGGGAATGCTGTAATAACAGGAGGATTTGGGAATATTATACTGGTGGGAATGTCCATGTCAGAGCCAACAGGAGGAGTGAAGCTCGTGCTTAACTGGAAGCAAATAATCATTTGGAGCCGACAGTTTCCAGGGCTGTGATAAAATATCAAATGTTGTGAGGAAAAATCCGCGTCCTGAAATCCCGATTGAGGCGTCAGAATCCATCAGCAAACACTGCCTGAAAAAAAAAATTCCTCAATAGATATCCAGGAGTGCATATTCATATTTAAAATGCAGTATTTTGCTGAGTTTTGTGTAATGGATTTGATTATTTTTAATGATCACAGAGTCAGTCTTTCCTTTCAGAGTGAAAATGTTGCTCAATATTTCACATTAATTCATTAATTGATCTCGTCCTTTCAGCTCTTCCACAGCAGAGCCTTTGGTTCTATCAAACCTGGCACTGCCACCTCCAGGGCATGGATCGGGGAGGGAAATGGCACAGGGAGGCCAAATATCCACAGGGAAATGAGGAAACCCTAAGAAAAAATTTAAAAAAAAAAAATCAGAACACATATTGTTCTTGGCCAAAGCAGCCATTATTCAGCATCTATTTTCGATAAGAATCTCTGAAAATCCACTTTTTTTTTTTTTTTTTTTTTGCCCAGCTAGATTGTTTTACTGCAGCTCTCCGTGGAGTCTGGCATCCTGCGCCGCAGCAAAAACTCCATCCCAAATAATTTGTCCAGTCAACAATAATCGCTCGGCATATTAATAAAAGTGCCTCGAAAAGTTCAATATGGGAGCTGAAATTTATTTTAACTCCGTGTGGTTTTGGAAAGCGGGATTGACATTCAATCTGGTTTGTGCTACAAAACGTCTCTGACTGGGTAAGTGTGTAATTATATGCCTGGCTGTAATTAATTGGAGGACATTATTCTCTTCTCTCTCACAGAGAACAGGGATTATGTGCAGTTTCATTTGGCTCCCACAGACACACTTTCCTCAGAGTGTTCCCAGTGTCTTTTTTTTGGGGTTTTTTGGTGTTTTTAATTTAATCTCTGTTTATAGAAAATGTACCTGATGAAGAGCCAGTGGAGCAGGAGGAGGAGGAGGAGTGGGGGGATAATTCCAACCTCAGTGTTCCTGGGGAAAAACCCCATCCATCACCCCAGGGTGGATCCTCAGGGGGTGAGGAAGGGGGTGGGATCACCCCATCCCAGTATTCCCAGTATTCCTGGTACTCCTGGTATTCCCAGTATTCCCGGTATTCCCAGTATTCCCAGTGCCACAGGGCAGGGATGCCATGGAGGAGAAGGATGGGCTGGTGCAGAAATCCCCACTCTGTGTTGGGTTTTCCTTCTCCCTTCAGGCACAGAGAGCAGCAGTGCCCAGTCAGGGGCGATGGACCCGAGCCTTGTCCTGCCCCACAAACCCMAAAAAAYCCCMAAAARCCCCAAAYCARCYCCAGGGKKAYSGAMCYKRRSCTCRCCCAACCCCAAAAACCCCAAAAAACCCCAAACCAACTCCAGGGGTACTGAACCTGAGCTTGCCCAACCCCAAAAMCCCCAAAAAACCCCAAACCAGCTCCAGGGGTGCTGGACCTGAGCCTCACCCAACCCCAAAACCCCCCAAAACCCCAAAAACCAACTCCAGTGGGGCAGGACCTGAGCTCACTCAACCCCACAAACCCCAAACCAACTCCAGGGTGATGGACCTGAGCCTCACCCTGCCCCACAAACCCCACAAAAAACCCCAACTCCAGGGGTGCTGGAGCTGAGCTCACTCACAGAAATGATTGAGAAATTTTGGGCTACCARTGAGAGAAATTGAAATTTTTTACAGCGACAATGATCTGTAGAAATTGTATTTTCAGGCCCTAAAAATTGGGTTGATTAAACTGGCTCTGTTGGAATCTCCATGTTTTGGATAAATATTGGTAATATAGGGGCCATAATTGAGGAATTAAATCATTATATTCTAATCTACAGTGCTCTGAATATTCTGTACCTCCTGCAATGTCACCATTTATTTAGAGATCTAAGTAAATAAGTTTAAAAAATCCAAAAAAATGGAATTAGCAGAAAATAATTAAAGTTTGGAGGGGGCAAACTTAACACAAGAGGGTCCTTTCTCACTCCAAAATCTGCTGCACATCCCTGCTCTGACCCAAAGGAAGAAAAAAAAACCCTCAACCGCCCTCATTTCATACACAAACTACACGAATCCAGCACGTTTTATAAACAATGAGCGGGGAGAGCRGAGATTTCAGGGCTCTCCTGCGAGGTTTGAAGGTGCCCAGAGATAAAGAAAACATTTTGGAGGCAATGACTTGGATCTTTTCAGCACCATTTCCAGCGCGGCGTGGCAGGATGATGGATGAGGCTGCGGCGGCCTCGTGACAAAATTCGGGAATTCTGGACAGATGTTCGATGCTCTGGGTATTTTTCACTGGAAAGGAAAAGGATTTTCAGGTGTTCTGCTGATTTTCAGGCTCCCAAGTTCTCGGTGGAGTTTGGGAATTCGGTGATCTGGAGGAGAATATCTCTGGAAAGATCGGCAGAGCACCCGGTAATTCCTGTTTTCCCAGCGGTATTCGGTGCGACAAAAATCAGGGCAAAAATCAGGGATTTCAGAACTGGATATTAAAAAAAAAATGAGTGTTAGGGATGGTGGGATGGCAAAAGCACTGTGGTTCCACTTTTCCAGGCCCTTCCTTCAGGGGATGGAGTTTTTTGTGAAGTTTTGAATTTGTTTTTGTGAATTGTCGGCTCCTGACATTTCACCGCCTGGGGGGATTTGTCTGGTGGCGTTCTAGGAATCATCAGCAGCTCAATTCGGTGCAAATTGGGTTTTTCACAGTTTCCTGGGCAGGGAATGGGAAGGGTTTTCCCATGGGAGAGTTTTGGCAGGAAAAGGGGATAAAGAGCATCGGGGATGCCTTGGGCATCTCTGAAAATCCCCCCAAGGAGCGATCACAGCTGAATTATCCCACACACGGTAACAGAAAACAGAGATTTTGGGATTAAAACCCCAAAATGGCACAAACCCAACCTCCGAGAGCCACTGATAATCCAAATTTCACCACTGCCCTGCTCTGGGAGCAGCCTCAGCATCCCAGGAGCAGCTCAGGGAATTTTTCCGAGGCTGATCCCGTCCATTCCTACCCTGGCACTGAGATAACCTCACTGCTGGGTTCATGGCTACCAGCTCTGGTATTTTATCACCGATAGAGGGGAGAAAAAAGGGAAGAAAAGGGCATTTTGCCCCAATAATGCTGCTCAGTGCCCCCTCAAAACGCGACAAAAACGGGGCAGTGTTTGCAGAGAGCTCCGCTGTAATTGTGGGCAGTGCCGTGGAGGGGTGAAAAAAATAATGTGGTTTGTCATCAATCTGCCGGGGTGGCACACAAGGGCCGGCTTGTTGGGATTTTGGGGCCGTATTTACAGAGAAAACAGCGGCTCGGGGCGCCCGCAGCCCCCGGCTCTGCGGGATCGCGGCGGAGAGAAAAGCAGGGCTTGAACCCGGCAGGGTGGGAGAAAATGGGGATGGCTCTGCTCCCGAGAGTCTGATCAAACCCTAAACTATTGAATCATTGGGGTTTTTTTTGTGGGGAGGGAGGCAGAGCAAGAGATGATGAATGGAAATCGCTCCCGGTGATGTTTGACACAACCACAGATGAGGGGAGAACGAGGGGGGATTGCTCCAAACTTGGAAAACGCAGAGTGGAGCAAAACAAGGGGATGTGGGGCTGTGGAGAGRCAAAGGTGGTGACACAGATCTAGGCTGAAACAACGATCAGAGAATCTGGAATTATTACTGGAAAAAAAACCACAGCAAGCAGGATTCAAATTGGAGGAGTGTGAAGCTCGTGGGGATCCTCACTCTTGGTGAATTTGTGAGTTTTCCACCAGGGCTGAGCAAAGGAAAGGGAAAAATGAGAGAGAGAGGCAGAAATCCGGGATAAATCACACGAAATGTCCCTCTAAAACAGCCAGTGACACGGTCATTTATAAAAAGCACATTTTCCTCTGGTTATCTCGCACACWGCTCTCATCAGGGCACTGCCCTTCATCTTCACTGGTGAAATTCCCGGGTGAAATGATGGATGGAGTTTGAAATTCTGAGTGTGAAATTAAACAGGAGGCTGCTGAGTTTGGGAGGGTTGGACTGCTACAAACTGTGAGTACCATCCATGAACACCACTGATGGCCTTCCTCGTGTTCCTCCTCCTTCCCCATCAATTTTTGGGTTTATTATTATTTTTAGAGGGATGTTAAGATGTGGAAGAGCTGACATGGAGGGATGATCCAACAGCATCTCCAGGTGCTGGAGCCAGAGCTGTGACACCCCCCAGTGCTGAGGGGCACCAAAGGCACAGACACAGCCCAGGGGCTGGTTTAGGGCTGGTTTAGGACTGGTTTAGGGCTGGTTTAGGACAGGTTTAGGGCTGGTTTAGCCCTATAAATTCCCCTGTGGCTGCAGGATCCTCTCCCAACCCATGGCAAAGCAGCTCCAGAGGCAGAGCCGTGCCTGGAGCAGGGTGTGGTGTTGTCACCCTTCACCAAATCCTGTCCCAGGCTGGAGRATTCCCAAAATTTCCCAGCCCGAAGTGCACCCACACCCCCAAAAAAAGAATATCCCAGCCTGGCTGTCCTGGAACCAGCTCTCCTTGCTGGGGATTTCCTTTTTAACCTCATTATTCTGCAGAATTAGAAACACAGCAAGAGGTAAAACCTTCCCCRTGCAGCGAACAGCCCCGTCCTGCAATCGGAGCATTTTTCTCTTTCACCCAAATAATTCCAGAGGAGATTTCAAAATAAAACTGCATTAATATTGCCAAACGAGTCACCCCCGTGCGCAGCTCTGATGCATAAAAGGAGCATTTTCTTTCGCTTCCATAAAAATATCCAGAGGGCAGTGGCAGCGAGAGAAAATCGAGAAGACCAAAAGTTAAACAAAACCAGTCCCGTRCACTTTTCTGCAACTTCATTGTCTGCTTTGCCTCGTGCAGGAGAGGAAAAAAAAAAAACCAAAAAAACTCTGGAGTGAACAAGTTGTGGAGTTAAGGAAATTATCATAAAGGGCCCGTGGCTGTTTTAAATAAATCCCAACCTGCAGACCCAGATTGAATTCTCACTTCGTGCCTCCCTCAGACCAGGGGAGGCTGCTGAGGGGATTCTTGCAGTGCCACCCCTAAATTGTCTGAAATTTGCCCAACTTTTAGGTCCAAATCCAGGCCAGGTTTAGGGGGTTTGCTTGCTGAAATGGATCGGTTCATCCAAGGAGCGGAGCTGCCTGGAGCGCATGAAATTCCAGGGAAAATTGACGGAGCAGTCAGGCTGCTGTCTGTGAAATATAAAATATATAAAATATRATATATAAAATATRTAAAACATGAAATATAGAATATGCAACAAAAAATATAGAATAGAAAATATCAAATATAGAAAATATAACATAYATAAAATATAGAATATAAAATATAAAATATAAAATTGTTGGATTGAGGTGTTCTCCAAGCCTGGACCTCCCTTCCACAGAACCCCTGGAACAGTGGCTCTGTTAAAGCTCCCACAGAACCGAAATGGTTTGGAAATTCAGGAAAACAAGGATATTTCTTGTATGGTTTATTCACCAAATATTGTAGTTTTTAATCTAGAGGAGTCTGCAAATCCCAAGAAGTAAAAAATCAAAATTATCACCACGGGGTCACAGTGCTGGTTTTGACACAGAAATGCTTCCATATTCCTGATTTCATTTTCCTTCCAAAGAGTCCCAATTTCATCTCAGGGAAACAAAAAAAGAAATTAAAAACTATTTTCAAAATGAATCTGGAATTATTGATGTCATCCTACAGTGAGCAGGATTTAAATGAAGGGGGTTTAAATGAAGGGAGTTTAAAGTTCTCTCCTCCAGGAGAGGAGAGAAAAGAAAAGAGAGGAAAGAGGGAGAAAGGAAGAAATCTGGGATAATTCTCACCAAATATCCTTCTAAAACAGCCAGCACAACACAGTCATTTATAAAAATATTTAATGGCGTCATAAAATATTCACTGCATAAACCAGTTGTTCTTAGAGGATTAAGGACTGGAAACCTCCGCTGTTGATTCCAGCCCTGTTCAATTCACCCATTTTCCCATTTGACATCATTTTAAAGAGCATTTCAATATAAAATTATATCGATTTATCCATTTTCCTGCCGCTTTGTCCACCTCAGGATGGAAACACGAGGCACAGGATAAGGAATTTGCTGGGTTTGCCCCACAGACAGAGGGATTTTCTGCTCTCCAGGCTTTTCAAAMGAACCTCTGGGATCCCGTAATGAATTGATTCCCATTTCCAGTCCCACAGGAAGTTTCTCCACTGTTTCATCCAAAGCCCGTCGGAAACAATGGAAATCTTTTCATTTCYAACGGGGGATTTTGAATAAGACCCCAAGCAGCCGTGAAATGAAGGAAGCCCTATAAAATGAAGCATAAATAAGGCCAGAAATCATTTTTAAACTGTTCAMAATTTGATGGAGAATACAATTTTTCTTTTTTTGGACAGGATTTTGAAATGCTTTTCAGGAGTTCATGGGCAGGAATGGGATTTCCCATCAGATGTCAGGAGCTGGCTGGAAATGTCTGTGCCAAAAATCCCCATTTCTCTTCTTTTCTGTGACACAGAATTCCCATCACTGCAGGGGGAAGAGAATCATTCCTCATGGGGTCATTCTGACCGTAAAACCACCCAAAGGGATTTTATTTCTCTTTTTAAAAAGTGCTAAAAATTAATGAAAATTCACAATTTTCAATGCATCTCCAGAAGTCCCTGACTTGGATTTAAAGAGTTTTTTTGGGTTTTGCAGCCCTTTGTCCCAAACACAGGAGGCCCYGTGGTGCAACTCGATGATTTTTCATTTGATTTAAGGTTTTTCAGCTCAGTTTTTGTCTTCCTCATGCTGTTCTTCACGTAAATACCTATATAAATGTGTATAAAAAGATATTAAAAAACTATAAAATATATAAAAATACTTAAAAAATTAAAAATATATATAAATGTATATAAATGTATATCCTGCTATGGCTGTACATCCATATTCTCCTTTTTTAAGGCTAAGACACTTTTCAGCTCAGCACAAACTCCCCTTTAATTCCAGCACCGGGGTCTTTAGGGATGGATTTCGGCACCAATCCCCCAAAGCCTTGTTCCCAAACCCAGGGCAACGTTTGCATTATTATTCCTTCCTCTGTCTTGGAGGGGYTGATGAGATCATTTATTGTGTTTAAGGGTTAACAGAGCCTGGCAGGGTCTCTGTGCCTCACTGGATCAGCAACAGCTCCACGATGCTAAATCAGAGCACACTTTGCTGAAGAAAAGGAAAGAAAAAAGGGGATTAAAAAAAAAAAAAAAAAAAAAAAAAAAAAAAAAAAAAAAAAAAAAAAAAAAAAAAAGCAAATTTAGCATGGAGAGAGGAGAAGCAGTTCAGTCTGGTTTAAAGGAAGGGGAGGGAGGGAGCCGGGGGGAACAGGGACTAACTTTGGAGAGAAAATAACAAACTCTGAGTCCYGAGGTCTTTCCTCTATATTGAAAAGGCAGTTTGGAAAGGAAATTAGTAAAAACAAACAGAAGGTGCCAAGGTTTCTTTATCATACCTGGAGTAGGATACGCTGAATTCCACACGGCCTCGCGCTGGCGCCTGGTGCTGCCGCGGAAAAAATGGTACCCACGGCTCCATAAAATGATCTATGGGGACTTCAAAGCCGTGGCAGCCCCGTGTGGCACAGGATGTGCTCAATTAATTATGTGATTTTTAAATGACAGGGGTTGGGGAAAGTAAAAAAAAAAAAAAAAAAGCAAAAAAAAAAAAAAAAAAAAAAAAAAAAAGAAAGGAAAAGAACACGCTGGAGGAGAAAAAAAGGGTTTTAAAGAAAATAATATTGGGGGAAAATGGGAGAAGTAAAGTGAAAGGCCTTGTTGTCTGTCTGCCAAACAGCAGCAGCAGATAAGGGCCGGGGTTGCTGTGGAAACTCAGGCCCGGAGGAGACAGAATCCAATTTCAGAAACCACAAAATCAACATAAACGTGTGCAAAAATAAAAAGGTTTGTTTGGGTGGTAATGAGGAGAAGGCTCCCAATGTGTAACGGCGACGAACCGGGGTGACCCCGGCCGGTCCGAGGCACGGCGGTGACAATGGTGACAGTGGTGACAGTGATGACAGTGGTGACAGTGGTGACAGTGGTGATGGTGGAGACAGTGGTGATGATGGGGAAGATGGTGATGATGGTGACAATGGTTACAGTGGTGGCGATGGTGACAGTGGCAATGGTGACAATGATGGCAATGGTGACAATGGTGACAATGACAGTGGTGGTGATGGTGACGATGGCAATGATGGTGACAATGGTGACAGTGGTGGCAATGGTGGCAATGGTGATGATGACAATAGTGGTGATGGTGACAATGGTGGCAGTGATGATGATGGTGGCAATGGTGGCAATGGTGGCAATGGTGACCATGGCAATGATGGCAAAGATGGTGACAATTGTGAAGATGACGATGGCAACTATGGTGACAATGACAATGGTGACAATGATGACAATGACAATGGTGGCAATGGTGACAATGGTGAAGATGATGATGGCAATGATGTTGATGATGGTGATGATGGTGATAATGGTGACAGTGGTGACAATGGTGACAATGGTGGCAATGGTGACCATGGCAATGATGGCGAAGATGGTGAAGATGGTGGCAATGGTGGCAATGGTGACAATAGTGGCAATGGTGACAATGGTGAAGATGATGATGGCAATGATGGTGATGATGGTGATGATGGTGATGATGGTGGCAATGGTGGCAATGGTGGTAATGGTGACAATGGTGACGATGACAATGGTGGCGATGGTGACAATGGTAGCAATGGTGGTAATGGTGACAATGGTGGCAATGGTGGCAATGGTGACAATAGTGGCAATGGTGACAATGGTGACCATAGCAATGATGGCGGTGACAACGGTGAAGATGATGATGGTGACAGTGGTGACGATGGTGACAATGTCCCTACACAGCCCTGGCAGCTCAGTGAGCAGCAGGGACACGAGCAGTGCTTGTCCCCCAGTGCCACCCCTTGGCTGCAATATCCCATCCCACACATCCCTCTGCCTTTGCCCTGAAAAAATGGAGTGAGGAGAGAGAAATATTAATGAGAGCTCTGTGGATAATCTCATTTTAAACCTCCAAAGAGGATTCAGAGCTGATGCTTTTAGCTCAGCCCTCAGCTTTATATCCAAAATGGTTCCACCAAAAAAAAGTAAAAATAACCCAACTCARCACCTGAGGTCAGATCCCATGAGGGTGAGGATGAGTGGTGATGTCAAGGCAGGGTAAACTCCTGTTCCTACAAAAAAAAAATACCCTTGGCATGGAAAAGAACATCAAGAGCAAAAACACAGAGCTGAAATGTAAATGTGAAATATGGCTCCGGGTTGGTGCATGCCCTGCAAAAGGGTTTKAAATWTTGGGATATATTGKAATGGCTTTTTTTTTTTTTTTTTTTTAATTTTTTAAGTACTTTAGCAGCCCRTCCGTGGCMGCTCSGGGGATGTCAGCGGCAGGGCTGGGCTGGAAATGATGGATATTTTAGGATGGAGCTGTAAATCTCCCCGGGCTCACGATCCCCTTCCTTTGGAAAAGCGGGCGGTGGCAAAAGGAAATTGGCAGCGGGCAGGGATCGAGTTTGGGGTCGCTGCAGCAAACAGGGAACTGCTCCTTTTGGGGTGGGGGAATCCTCCTCAGTGCCCTCAATCAGATGGGGAAGATCCACGGAAAGGTTTAGGCCCTGACTCAGATCTCAGCAGGGAATGACACCTACAAAATGTCCTTGGTGCACAGGAAAAACTAAAATTGACTACACAAAACGATAAAAAATTAATTTAATTATTACATCATTTATTAAATAAGGCTTAAAAAAAATGGAAATTATGGGGGATTTTGAGCATCAAATCGGCTTTGCTGAAGTGGTGCTTGGACAGCAGCAGTGGAAAGGTCTGGGTTTGGTGGGATCAGTGAACCCAAAGCAATCCCAGTGTCCATCCAGCTGCTGCTCCCCTTTTCCTGAGGATGTTCCCYGACATTCCCRGKTTTTKSGGGGCTCTGATCAGAGTCAAGAGGMACAATGTGGGGTTAATAGGGCAGCTCTGAGCTTTCCCCATCCTCAGGTGGCTCAGGGATAACCTCTGGGTGTTTGGGACCGGGCTGGGTGCTGATCCCAAACCCTGACCCCATTACCGGGCACGCTGGGATGCTCCTCCACTGTTCTTCTGTCCCAGATGATAACAACACCATAAATTATCCCGAAACAGAATAACAGAGCCTCTTCAAGCACAGCATTGGGAACCTGACGTGTTTTTCAGGAGAAAATTAAAGAGCCCAGGCCATGATTTATCCTCTCCCACTGCCCGTGCGAGGCAGGGTTTATTTTTTCCATGAAAATTTTGCCACTTTCCGAGCAGGAGAAAGAAAAACGCTCACAAACACCACATTTATTAGGGCTGGTTGAGCTGGAATAACCCCCAAGCAGCGCCTTTTCCCATTTAATCCTTSTCCCAAAGCTGGACTGCGTCGTTAGGGGCATTTTTTGGGAATAAAACAGCAACCAGAGGGGCTCCAGTGCTCCCTGAGTCAGCCCTGTGGTCTGGGGTGGGTTCTGGAGGTGTCTGGGTGGGTGCTGGAGGTGTCTGGGTGGGTGCTGAGCTCATTTTCTGCCCCAATCTCCCACCCCAGAGCAGCGCTGAGCTGAAAGCCAGGCAGGGAAATGAGCTCTGGTTTCAGCAAGGTTGATTAAGCAAGACAAAACCAATTAATGTCTGAGACCTCACAGGTTTCTGGAGGCAAATTGTTCCAATTACCAGCACCTGAGAGCAAATTAGGAGCAATTAAAAGGAGCAGCTGGGATTTCACCGAGTTACTCTTGTCCCTGTCATCTCCATTCCCTTTCAGCCTCATTAAAGAGGAATTTTGCCCCGTTACGTTTTTCCTTTTAACGGTGGCATTTTTCATTTTAAATCGTTGCAGCCACACTTGGTGAATTTGGAAATATTCCAAATATTGAAGGGGAGATGGGTGAGGGATGGGAGGGTTTTACACTGAATGGGGTTCAGGTAAAACCTCTGGAAGAGCTGCTGCTGTTGCAGATTCCTGAGAAGGTTCTGGAAAATCCAGAGCTCTGTGCACAGCTTTGGCTTTCCTGCAATCCTCTCTCAGAAAAAGAAAATCCAATTTTCTCTCCATTATCCTTCCTGAAACGAGGGAACAGGGCCTGGTTTTATTCAGAAATACTCCCACAAACCTCACTGGGAAGGCTTTAGTGGAGGATCTYTGAGTTATGAATGAACTGTGGGGACTTCCTGGGCTGTGGGAATTGGGATCAGCCCCAAGAATGGGATGGGGAAGGACACTTTCCTGGGATTTCACCCACTGATCGATCCCAGTCCCCACCAAAGGGGAGGCAAATCCCATCAGCAGCAAAGTTGAGCACAAATATCCAGAGTGAGGGGTTTTTTTGGTGAGAGAGGCACCTGCAGCCACCCCAAATCTCTGCCCAAATCTGTCATTTTGGGGGACAAAGCCAAGAGGACTCGGTGGGGATTGTGGAAATGACCATCAGGTCCAACCACTACGGTCACCATTAAACCCCGCCCACAAATGCCACACCCACGGGGTTTGGGACCCTTCTGGGGTTGGTCACCCCATGTGGRCAGCCCATTCCAGCCTGGAAATCCTTTTTGTGGAGAAATTCCGGGAGATGTGACACCGGAAAATGAGGAAAGGCTGGGAATTTCTGTCTGGAGCTGGAGCAGAAAAGTGTCCAAAGGAAAAAAAGGGAGRTGGTCAAGACCCCACCCCAGGGACAGGGGAAGGAGGAACCAGGTTGCAATTCCAGGCAGGATAGGGAGGATCAATCCCACCCTTTCCAGGGGAGTCAGGATTTTCTCTCGGCGTGGAAAAGGCGGAGAGCGATCGCGGCCAAAGCCCGCGTGTCAGACTGCGAGGTGCCACCCAAAAAAAGCACATTAAAAACGGAGCCTCCCGGCCCTCTGTCTGCCACCAAATCTGCCCTGTCATGCTGCAGGAGGAGAGGAGGAGAGGAAAGGAGAGCAGCTCGTTCCAGCCCTAATAATTCTGATGATTCACCGCCCCGAATTAGCCGAGCCCTTCGGGGACAGCGATCCCACTGCTGCCTTTGGGATAACAAACACTCGTGGTAAACACTCCTCCCCCGGCCCCTAAATATCCACCTCACCCCAAAAAATGACTCACAGCTCCCGCCCCGTGCCACCCTTTGCCATCCCTGTGAAAAGCTCTGGGAAGCCTCTGGGATTTGTTGGATGAATAAATAAATTTGGGATTTTTTTTATTGGGTTTCTTTTTTTATAGATATTTTTTGATTTTTTTGAGGTTTTGGCTTTTTGATTTTTTGATTTTTTTTTATTTTTTGATTCATTTATTTTTCGATTTTTTCATTTATTTATTTATTTTCATTTTTTGATCTTGTGATTTTTAAAACTTTTTTATTTTTGGATTTTTTTCACTTTTTGATTTTTTTGATCGGGATGGGGATGCCCAGACACACACACACACACACACACACACACACACGTGTGCACGCTCACACTCACGCACGTTTCTGTGCCAAAAAAAAGGGGTTTTTGGGTCTGAGGGAGCAGGGGAGGCTCCGTGCCAAGGAAACGCCAGCGAGCGGCGCGTTCCACCGGAGGTGTTGACAGTGGATAATAAATCCCGGCCCTACCTAACATTTACAGGAACATTAGAAAATAAAGCGAAACGGCGTGAGCTGGTTCCCAGGGCAACCAGACAAACACAATAAACAGGCCTCAGAGGCAAGAGTAACTTACACCATCCTCCTGGGGCTCAAATATATCACTTTACATTAGCCTTCTGCTGGGGCTGCTCCTGAAAGCTCTTTGTTTTATTATTATTTGAAAAAAAAGAAAAAAAAATCTGGTATTTTCTTAGTGCAGATCGGCGTGAAATCGAAGAGTTCCTTTGGTTGCTGCTCTTTAYAGGGCTTCTACTGCACATTAAAGCTCCTGTGCAAATAATAATGAGCATTAATAAATCTTTATAAAGAGCTGCATCCCTCTCCTGCAGAAGGACATTATTAATAAGGTGGCCAGAACCCCTGGCCCAATAAAAAGCAGTTTTCTGGGGTGTTTTTCCTCCGTGCAGATACAAAATTAACTGTCAAATATATGGGGTGGCTGAGCCAGGTTTTCCCCATCCAACAGCCTTCCTMCAGCTCTGTTTGTAACCAGAGCTYGGGTTTGGATCTTGCTGTCCCTAATTTTAGGGGAATGTCCTGGACCCAGCCAGGCCCTCGCAGCTCGGGCTCGTTAAATTTTGTACAATCTGTACAAAATGGTGACAYTGAGTTCTGAAAATCAGCCCCTAAATCTCTCCTCGCCTGCCCGGGGTGGGCCTGTGCGCGTTTTCCGTCATGGTTTTCAGGTGAAATCCCTAAAATACACAATTTTCTGGATGAGGCCGTTGGGTGAGGAGCTTCAAGGGGATGGGAGGAGGAAARGGGAGAGGCAAAGCAGTGGGGTCAGTTTGGGAATGCTGTGACAGCTTTGGGAATGTGGCCTTGGAAGCTCCTCAGCTTTTGGGACCACCCACATGGGATTGATGCCCTGATGATTTTTGCTTTTCCTTTTTAYGCTTTCTGTAYCCTCTRTGCATYCKCCTGTACCCCTTACCCTGCATGTTTATAATCCCTGTAGCTGATATTCCAGCTTAGTTTAGGAGTTCTGCTGGGTTTAGAGACGAAACATCCTGAGGAAGGGCTCAGTGTGCCCTGTGGTATCTTAAACCCGAGCTCAGCCTTGGGTGAAGCTTTATGTCCAGAACATCTTGTGTAAACTGAGCTCTGGCCTCATCTGGGGGGATTAATTAGAATAAAGGGACATTACTGCATTTGTGAAGTTTCTTATTGGGGAATCCTAGATAGATATGCTAATTCCTGAAACCTATAAAACTTGTACCCATGCTGTACACAGGTGTGCTTTCTGCCATCAAGTTGTGCACCTGGGACCCCAAATACCAAGGTAAAACCCTTTTTATCCCCTTAAATATCTGYGTCATTATTAAAAACTGGCTGTTAAGGCAACACTGACACATCACCAGTGCTGAAAGGACCCATTTTGGCCATTTTTCCCCCAGTCCTGCCCACCCCCYGTGCAGATGTTGTGCTCCAGGCTCGCTGTTTACCCTCTCTGAGCCACCTTCTCGTGGTTTTCCGGGATGGTTTGGGTTTGTGCTGTCCCGGGACGGGCACACTCTCGCCCTGCCTGGGCTGACTCAGGCAGCACACGGAACAAGTGAATCTGGAGATCCCAAAAGAGTCACTCGGCCCCATTCCTCCCCCYCTGAGCTGTCCTTGTGGGAAGAGCAAGAAGGGAATGGCTGGGAAGCAAAAAGCCCCACATTTCCAGCAGCTCCTGGCATATCCTTCCCATTTTCTCCAAGATTTCCTGCACAGAACGATGCTGGAAGGACGGGTGCCAGCCTGGCTGCCCAGACCAGGGCGGGGTGATCACACTGCTCTGATTTCTTTGCCACATTTCRTTCCGTCCTCTGCAGACTCTGGGCTGGAGGGACCCTGCCAAAATCCCAAACACATCATCCCCCTCTCCAGCCCGGGGTGTAAAAGCTGAGTAAAGGCAGAGCTGACAGAGCAGAGGTGGCTTTTTTACCTTTTTTGCTTTTTTCCCTTTTTTTCTTTTTTTTTCCCTTTTTTTGGTGACTAAATCRCCGCCCTATTGATGACTAATTAGAATGAGCCAGGTCCAGATGGCCAGAGGCTTTAATGAGGCCAATTAAGGATCCAAATATTTTCATACCGTGCCCGTTTTCCTAGAAAGACTCAGCAGCCATGGAGGTCCCACCTCCTGCTCCATGGGCCAGCAATTCGATCCTGGGGGATTTAATAAATAAAAGGTAAAATGCGATAAGGAAAAACCCAGTGTGGGTTTTTAGCAGGGAGGTTTCACCTTCTGCCTCATCCTCTGTGATTTTTGCCCAAATCCATCCCTGAACACCTCRAACCTTTTATTGGGATCCTTGTCCAGCTTCAGTGTCTCCATTTGATGGGGTTYTGGCTGTTCTCCTGAGTCATGCTCATGAGCAGAGGAGCTGTCACAGCGTGAAGCAGAATTTCCTATTCCCAACCTGGGCACGGAGCAGTTCCCGAGGTTCCCACCCTTGTTTTGCAGGTTTGCACCGGGGTGTCCAAGCAACTGCCCTGTGGTGTTTTTTGGAGCTCCAGGAGCTTCCCCAGGCCCTGCTGTCCCCAGGGATTTTCTGTCTGCCCCCCTGAGGTTTGTAGGATGCCCATTCCTGCCTCACCCCATCACCTGAGCACCTCTGGGGTTTTTTAGCCTGGTTTTGTCCCAGATTCTGTGAGAACCCTGGCATTTCACAGGTAGGGAATCCGGGGGAACAGGGACCATTTGTACCCCACAAAACGCAGGGAATAAAAGGGGAAATCCTGAATTTGAATCAATCCCCTGGATCCTGAGCTTCAGCAGGGAAGCAGACAGAGCTCAGTTCTCCCCTGGACCAGGATCTGCACCTTCACTCGGATTATGAAATTCTCTGCACAAAAGTAATCTCGTTAAATGCTTCCAGGGGGGATGTTCGGATGGAAAACTCCCAAACTTGCAGCCCCTTCTGCCTCCAAGTGATTTGAGGGATGCAAAATTTGTCTGCTATGCAGTCAAAAATCTTACACATTGTTCTGTTCTATAAATGGAAACTCCAGTTTTTAAAATCCTTCTATTCAAAATCATTTTATTAAAAAAAAAAAGAAGGAACAAACAAAAACAAAAAGAGGTTTTTGGATTTTAACAGTCCAAAGGGATGAGTAAAGAGTCCGTTTTGACATTCCCAATTTTAGATTCGCTCCATCTGATCCTAAGCTGGGTTTAGGGCTTCTCCTGGGTTTAGGGATCCTCCTGGGTTTAGGGTTTAGGGTGAGCGAGGTCGGTCCCCAGGGAGCAGCAGGAGGGGGATGTGGAGCATTCCAGGATGTTTGAGGGTTTTTGGGAGTCTGGAGCAGCCACAGGCTCTGGGAGGTTTTTGTGGTGAGGTTGGGTGGAACAGCCCCAGTCCACGGGAGATTTCCCAGATCACATTTTATGGATTTTACGGAATCCCCTGGTGCCCTCAGGACCAGAAAACCCAGAGTGAGAGATTTGATAATCCCAGGTTTATTATCAGAGGGAGAGGAGCTGCCTGATCCTATCCATGACTTGGCCAAAATAAAATTGAGGCCTCAATTTGTCCATGGATGTTGGACAGAGCSTTTTGCTCTGGGATGAGCCGTGGTTTGGGGTCCTGGCTGGATTTGGGCTCAGGCTGATTTTCCAGAGGGATTCCAAATTCAGTGGCCTGGAAAATCTTGTGCAGTGGGAACAACCTCCCCCATCAGAATATTAATTATTAATTACTGCTAACTACCAGAGGATGAACAGGTTTGCTCCGCCCTTCTTTTTTCAGGCTTACAAAGCAATTTTTTTACATTAATTTTTGAATATATTTAATGTTACATAAATGTTTTTGCATGTTCCAAACRGTATCATTTTTACCATTACATATTCACCTGGAATATTACCCCATGCAGCATTCCCAGGACAAATATTGCTAATTATTGATGGATTTTCCAATTGAGAGGAAAGCCCCCACTGCTGTTTTTAAATTTCCATTTTTACCTATTAGGGCATTGCCACAATCCACCTTTTTAATGTGGATATGATGACTATTTTAGATATTTTGAATTTTATGTCTAAACCCCTGAAATTCTACAGTCTCATGTGAGCCCATAAAATTTTTCTGCGGGATTTATCYGGGAATAAATCAGAGATTTATCTGYAAGTAAATCAGAGAATCACAGCTCAGCATCTCCCTGCCAGACAGGTAGGAATTGGTATCCTCAGCTTCCTGTGAAAATAAATCAAAAAAATAAACCAGAAATGGAGAGGAGAAAAAAAATCCTGATTGTTCAAATATATTTTTTTTTATTTTTAAAGCCTTCCTGAGCTGACTGGCAAATGCTTTTTGCAGTGTTTGGGGACGGGTTGGGAAGGGAGGTGGGATTTGGGGTGGGGAGTGATGAAGTGTGGGCAGCGGTGATGATGGGCAGGCAACAGCTCCTGGTGGTAATTCCCGGGCTGGGATTGGGGCTAAACCCGAGCAGCCTCCCCGGTTTAGCGGGAATTTGGGCAGCAGGAGATCAGGCAGCGCCTCTGGATTCCCTGGGATCGGCATTCCCGAGGGATCCCAGAATCAGGGGAGGGGAAATGGGTCCAGCTGGAGCTGATCAGGACATTGGGAAAAAGTTGGGAAAGGGGAGCTGAGCCAACCCCGAGCCCCAATCCCGACTTTTCCAACTGGAGTTTTGGGAGATTCTGGAGTCAAATTCTCCATTTTTTGGGTGAAACAGTTTGGACACTTTGGGAATGTGTGGGGCTGTCCAGGATGTGGGGAAAATTGTCCAGTTGGGAAAGGGAAGCTGAACCATCCCCGAGCCCCAATCCTGACTTTCCCAACTGGAGTTTTGGGAGATTTTGGAGTCAAATTCTCCATTTTTGGGGGTCGAACAGTTTGGGCACTTTGGGAATATGTGGAGCTGATCAGGACACGGGGAAAATCATCCAGTTTGGAAAGGGGAGCTGAGCCAGCCCTGAGCCCCAATCCCGACTTTCCCAACTGGAGTTTTGGGGGATTTTTGTGTCAAATTCTCTAAGTTTTTTGGGTGGAACGGTTTGGACACTTTGGGAATGTGTGAGCACATCCCAACCCTCCTGCTCTGCCCCACACTCCCCCTCCCCAGGGGGATTTTCTGAATCCATACAGAAAATGACCATAGAAAGCCAATTCCTCCTCTTTTTGGGGCAAAAAAAACCAAAAATCATCACTTTCTTTCTCTTTCCCAGCAGGAATCCCATCCTGTAAACACGAGGCAGCCCTGTGGAAACATTGGGAATAAGATTTTATCTGTTTTCCTTGGATGTTTCCCCCCGTGCCCCCTCCTTTGCGGGCCGTGGTTAAAGTGATAATGAGCAAATCCTGGGATTCCTCCAAAAATCTCAGCCAGAGCTGGAATTGTGCACAGATACCCAAAAAAATCTGTTTTCACAGATTGTCAGCACCCCAATTTTAACAAAAAACAATGGTGGGGATCCCCTGTGAACATGGAATTTAAAAAGGGAATGTTAAATGGGRATGATCTTATGTTTTTACAGACATTTTCATCCAGGGGGATCCCAACTGCTCTGAAAGTCACTGCTCATGGCCAATTTAAGGCAGGCAATGAAAAATCCCAAATTCAGTAGGGAAATTCAGGGATCCCCCAAAACAACTCGTCGGCAAGAAGCGCAGCCTGAAAAACTGCAGAATGTGCAGGAGATCATTTACAGAGGGAGCAGGGGGTTATTCCTGTGACAGGGAAACTCCAGGGAAGGTCAAAACCCCCTCCAAGGATGGAGGGGATGAGGGAATTTTTCCCAGCCCCATTCCAAGGTTTTGTGCCAGATCAGTTTCCATTTGGGATGTTCCTCATGCCATAAATCCTCCAGCACAGTTTGGGATAAATTAAAACCCAATTTTCCCATCACCTCGTCTTGGGATATCCCTTCCCAGGAACCCCCTTTCCTGTCCCAGTGACCCACAGACCAAAGAGGACACAACTGAAACATTTCTCCAAAAAAACCATGAACATTTCCCTTCAAAACGAACTCTTTTAGGCATTTAACAAATTATTTTAGCTCTCAGCAAAGACAAAAAAGGGCTGATGTTTTCCAGGATGTATTTTTTATTTAAGAAAAAACTGATTTTCTCCAGAAAASCAGGCGTTTTGTCAGAATATTTTAATTTTCTCCAACCCCAGAGTTTCTGTCAAACACCACCCCTGGTTGTTTAGTGGAAAAGAAGCCAAGGAGTGCTGGGGAGRTTTAATGGGATCAGTTCTTAGCTCAGACTTTATTCTGAACATTCCTTAAATCACTCCTAAACAACACTTCAGGGCAGCTKAATGAACTATTTATTTATCCCTTGATTCTTCTTTAAATAAATCTGATGGAGGCCGATAAAAAAAAGTTATTTTTCCCTTCTCTTATTCTGTTATAAATTTGCAGGAACATCTTGCTCTCCTTGTAGCACCCCAGAGAACAGAACCTTCACTTTTATTTATCATTAGGATTCATCACTTTATTGGAAAAAAACTCCACGTTCCCTCCCTGCTCCTTCTCCTTTATTTTTTAAGGAAACTTAGGCATTAAAAAAGCAAAACAGAGGAGCAGAGCACACTCAGCACTAATTTGGCAGCGTTGGGAACTCTCTAAAACAGATTTTATTGTCGAGAGCTCAGCCTGGAGTTTTCCCCCAATAAAAAAAAAATAAAAAAAAAAACAAACCTCGGTGACATTTGTTGGAAATTCTGGGAGCTCAGGAATTCCATTGCRCAGGAGAAGTTTGGAAAACGAGCGCTGCTGTCATGGAACCGATCCCTGCCAGTCCCAGGAGGAGCAAAGGGGACAGCAGGACACAAACCTGAACTGAGCCAGCAGCAGGAAAACCCAGGTCTTGTTCTCCCCAGATGGATCTTCCAGGGCCAGAAATCCCAAAGGATTTGGGGTGGGTGGTGAGATTGGAGCAATGCCCACCGTGGATTCCCAGCACAGATTCCACATTTCTCCCTGGGCAGGAAAACGAGCCTGAAATCCCACTGGGCCTGGAATTCCTGCATGGATTGTCTCTTATCTCCATGGGTTCCATTTTCCTGAGCATTTCTGATTGGGAAATTCATTCAATATTCCATTAAACTGGATAAAATTTCATTAAACTGGACCAAATTCCATTAAACTCAAAAAATTTCCATTAAACTCAACGAAATTCCATCAAACTGGACCAAATTCCAGTAAACTCGACAAAATTCCATTAAATTGGACCAAATTCCATTAAACTGGACCAAATCTCATCAAACTGGACCAAATTCTATTAAACTTGATAAAATTCCATTCAACTGGACCAAATTCCATTCAAATGGACCAAATTCCATTAAACTGGATCAAATCCAGTTTTCCCACTGCAGGTTCGGAGTGCAGTGGTGCTGAACTCGGGCTGTGGCACACCTGGAAGGTGAAATTGGTCAGTGCCAGCAGATCTGGGAGCTCTGATCATCCTCGAGCCCAAACAAAAATTGGAGATTGGCATTTCCCTGTCAGCCCCGGATTTTTGGAGAACTCCCGAAACTCAGCTCCACAATCAGTTTCCAGCCAGCAAAAGGCAGAGACACAGATCCATAAAAACTCTCTGCATCCCATAAAACATCACATGCAGAGGCTAAATTAGAAATTCAGATCTTCCATGTACTCGGCTGGCTGGAAACACAGACTCCAAATTGCTCGTTAGAAACCGCAGCGTGCTGGGCTGCTTTGGGGTTATTTTTTTCCCCAAACCCYCTCTCCCCACTCTGACATCTTTTCTCTTTTTCAGACCACAGATCYCGAGTCAGAGGCGGATTTGGGTTTCAGCCTCAGCTCTCCTGCCCGTTCTCTCGCTCCCATGAAATGCTGCAATTAATTTATTGCAGCCTGGCCGCAGTTGTTTTATTCATCATCGGCGTGGAGCTGCCGTGAACGACGCCCAGGAGAGGCAATATCGTCTCAACAAAACCATCCTGATGAAAGGAGGCTGAGAGTTCGGGGAGAACCAGCCCGGCTTAGGTACCCCCCGTGTGYTTCTGAGAGGATATTTCTCCCAAAAAGACATTATTTCATGAGAAAATGGRATGAGAATGATGACACAGCCCGTGCAGGGAGGAAGCTGAACAGTGAACACGTGTGGAAATGTCAGAGAGGGGAAACGCTGCAGTTCAAATTGAAAAGGGGAATTGAGTTAATCAAACTCTGGTAGAGTCCTGGATTTATCAGTTTAAACCTCACATGGGGGTGGGGATGGAGGAACTGCCCTGAAAGGAGGAAAAAGCAGGAAAAAGCTCTGCCCTGGGGGCGAAAATGCAGCTGGGGAAGAGGGGAGAGGGGGAAATGGGGGAATGGGGAAATAATGGGGAAATAATGGGGAGATGGAAAAATGGGGAATGGGGAACGGGGAATGGGGAATGGGAAAATGGGGAACGGGGAATGGGGAATGGGAAAATGGGGAAATGGGGAAATGGGGAATGGGGAATGGGGAATGGGAAAATGGGAAAATAGGGATATGGGGAAAGTGGGATATGGGGATATGGGGAAATGGCCCCGGTGAGGGAGCTCTGGACAGCCACAGGGCTCCTGATCCCCTCCTGGGTATTGTCCATCCTAAGGAAAAGGCTGAGCAGGGATCTGGGGCTCTCCAGGGCTGATTTGGCAATGGAATTTTGATCAGCTAAGGGAACTTGATGGGTTCCTCACGGTGATATTTAAGGATTTTCAGGGGAAAAAGGACAGATCAGCCTTGCAAAGCTGTCACTGTGGGCCAGCTGAGGGAGGCCAGCCGGCCTTTTTGGGGAGCCTGAGCTGTGTTTTKGTTTAGGAGCACAGACACACAGACCTGGGGGGTTCATGGGCTGCAGGGATTCATTCACCTCATCTGCCTTTTGCCCTCTCACCTGCTCTGTGCAAGGCTGGGCTCTCTTGGTGATTTCTCACTGCCAGGCTGAGGTGCTGAAAYGGGCTCTCATCTTTTAATTCTGATTTTTTTCAGTCAGTACCTGCAACCCTGTCAAGTTCCATTAGCCTGGGCCATGGACAGAATTCTGGAGACAGAATCGTGCTCCCAGCCCACCTGAGCAGCCCATCAGCTCTTTTTAATGACTGCGGAGAACACAAAAACAGTCTGCACATCCAGAAAAAACCCAAACCACCCAGCAGAGAGCCACGGCACGGAGCCACCAGGGTCCCAGCCCAATGCCCCTGCCCAGCCGTGCCTGCTGTGCCAGGGGATGGTGAAATGGGGCGTTTATTTACCCCGGTGGCRCTGACTTCATGCAGCAGAGCCCTTCCCGGCGGGGCTGCCCGCGCCAAGGTCAGCATTGCGTCAAGAGGAGCCCGCAAACAGCGAGCCCTCGCTATTTCGGGGCAGAATTACCCGTTCTGTTTGCAGCAAGGAATCCCTGCTGCACTCGGGACGTGGCAGGGCCGGCTTAGTCAGAGTTTCTTGGATTAGGCAGCAATAAAAAATAAAAAATAATGAAAAAAAAGAAATTTAAGAAAAAAAAAAAGGGCTTAGAGCGATGAGTCAGTGCTGAGTGCAAATGTGCTCTGAAGGTTCTCATGGAAAGGAAGCCGCCTGAAAAATCATCTGCCAGGCTCCCACACACTCATGTGCTGGATATCGGGGTGGACATGGGAATAAACACGTACAGGGGAGGGGTCAGGGGGGAATGRAGCCAGAAATGTTTGTCTGTAAACAGATGGCACCAAGTTCTGGGTGGAGGAGAGCAAAGATCCCCAGAGTGAAACCTCAGCGTGCTGCAGGGGCTGCTGCCTGCCCTGCACCACAAAAATCAGTTCTGGGGCAGAAATGATCCTCTGAGCCAGGCTTTAAAGGCATTTCAGCTCTTGRTGTGATCACAGAGCAGRTTTCYGCTCATCTTCTSTCACGTGCCCAGGGCAAGGYTGSAATCACAGAATCCTGGGGTGGTTTGGGTGGGAAGGGACCTTAAAACTCATCCCATCCCACTCCTGCTGTGGGCAGGGACAYTTTYTACCACCCYWGGGTGCCCCAAACCCYRTCCAGCCTGGCCTTGGGCACTTCCAGGGATCCAGGGCCTCCMCACMCTCATTAAAYCMCATKARTCCTTTAACTAATTAACATCTGTGCATTGCACTTTTAATGGGAAATAAACTGCAAACCCCACAGACACCTTGCAGGGTTAAGAGACCCCATTCCTGCCTCTCTGAGCCCCTCCTGCAAGGCCCCTTGGAACAAAGAACTGAACCCCACAACACCTCACGAGGTTCAGAGACCCCATTCCTAACCCTTTGAGCCTCTCTTGCACAGCGCCCCAAGACAAAGAGCTGAACCCCACAACTGCAAACCCCACAGGCACCTCATGGGGTTCAGAGATCCCATTCCTGCCCCTCTGAGACCCCTCCTGAATGGGTTCCCTGGGAGAAAGACGTGAATCCCCAACTGCAAACCCCACAGATACCTCACAGGTCCCACAGATCCCATTCCTGCCCCTCTGAGCCCCTCCTGCACGGGTTCAATGGGACAAAGAGCTGAACCCCACAACTGCAAAMCCCACAGRCACCTCATGGGGTTCAGAGATCCCATTCCTGCCCYTCTGAGACCCCTCCTGAATGGGTTCCCTGGGAGAAAGACGTGAATCCCCAACTGCAAACCCCACAGATACCTCACAGGTCCCACAGATCCCATTCCTGCCCCTCTGAGCCCCTCCTGCATGGGTTCAATGGGACAAAGAGCTGAACCCCACAACTGCAAACCCCACAAACATCTCACAGATCTCATTCCCACAGAGGTCCTGCAGCARKGAGACCCCRACTGTRGGACCCTGGAGRWGGAATGTCATCAATCAGAGGGCAGTGGACGGGAAGGTGGGTGGCTGCTGATAGTTTTGGCTCATTYGAGACGCTCCTGGGAGGCTGCCAGGTGGTGCGGRGAATTTCTGAAATGTTTGGAACAATAAAGGCTTTACAATGTTCCGAAATGCCGGGGTGGCTCGGTGGGTTTGGAGCTGGCCAGGGGCCAGTAAAGCCTCAGGATTCCAGTCAGCTGTAACTGGGATTGCAGTGGCTGGGCTGGCTGAGGTCACCGAGAGCCCTGGAACCTCTCTGGGGTTTATAGGGGATGATGGTCATGGGGCTGGAGCTGCTGCACGGCCCCAAAGCTCCCCCTGGGCTTTTTGTGGCTCTGCTGCTCTGAATTGTTGGAGATGCCCTTTCCTTCGAGCCCTGTGGAATTCTGAATGAAAATATTCCACTGGTGATGGGAAGGGATGGAGCTTCCATGGGATGCCAGGCTGGAATCCCAAATGGGCCTGGTCCCAGAGGGGAGGGATGTGACACGAGGGACAGAGAGATTCCTGCAGGGACAGGAGGATGGAGCCGTGGAACCATTGAGGGGTTTGGCTCTTTCAGAGGTGCTCCAGTCCAAGCCMTGCCCAGAGCTCCAGGAATGTGCCCCACGGAGCCTGAAACGGGAGCAGATCCCATGGGAATGGCGGGATTCAGTCAAAGGCTGGACTGGATGATCCTGGAGGCCTTTTCCAACCTCRGTTATCCTAAGAATTCTCTGAAAATAAGGGCTGCAGTGGGGTAAGAAATAAGTCCTGGTTTTGTTTTCATGCTCTGCCAGCACCCCTGGTGCCCTCCCTCTGCCCACCCTACAGCCCATCCCTTCCTTCCAGCCCCTTCCCTGCCCTCTGCCAGTTTAAACCTTGCTTGGATCACTGATCTCCAATTAAATTCATTTCACAGCAAAGCCTCATCATTTCAGGCCTCTCTTCCTCAAATGGGATCATCCAGCGAAGGGATGGAAACCTTTGGAGGTCTGGAGAAACAGGAGGGAAGCAGAAAAGGARTCCCTAAATGTGTGTGGGGTGAATAACTCAGTGTAGCCCCACTGCTGTGTCCCCAAATGGCTCAAACATCAAATATTGACCCCAAATCTGCATTTCCAGGCAGATCTGAACCTGCAGGGCACCCACGGAGCATCCCAGCCCTGCCCCAGCCCTCAAGGTATAAAAAGTCCTTTTTGTTAATAAAAATTACACCGTGATTATGGGGCAGCTTAAACAGCAGTAATGTTAGAAGCCTTTTGAAAACTCCCATAATGCTCAAATAAAAACCCACGGTCTTCGGAATTCCCAGAAACACAATCTGTTCTTGGAAATGAACTCYGGGGGTGGGATCACACGCTCCTTCCTGATCCACCTTCGTGTCGGGAGCGGATTTTAACGGCAGGGCAGGGATGTGCTGTGGTTTCACACATCCACAGGTTTTAGGGTGGAATGATATTCCATATTCCTCCTCGTGCATTTTGATTTTCCAGCTCGGCATGGAGCTGTTCTTCCTTCAAAAATTCATATTACCATGTATTTTAATTATATTTGTATACATATATATAATTACCATATATATTTTATAATATTACCATATCATCATAATAATTCCTACTATTATAATATGAACATAATATATTAATCTCTAATATAATTATATTATTATAATTAAAATTATCAACTCTATATTTTATAATATTACATATTACCATAATAATTCCTATTATTATAATATGAATATCATCTATTAATCTATAACATAGTTATAACATTATTATAATAATCAAAATTATCGATTATATTTTTATAATACTACCAAATCACCATAATAATTCCTATCATTATAATATATTCATATACAATACAATTGTAATACTATTATAATAATTAATATGATCAACTATCTGTTGATTAGAAGCAATAATTAAACTCATGGGCAGTGGGATTGCAGCCATGGCCAGTGCTGGGTGGATATTCAGGTGTTTTTTATGTGCAAGCTCATGGACTAAACCTCAGCCCTGCTCTGTGTCTCATTTTGCCCATCCAAATCCGAGAACATTGCTCTAAATATATTCCTTGAGTCAATTAAGTCTCTTCTTTCCATGCCCTCCCTGACATTACTACATTACAGGAATTTGCCTTAAAAAAGGCAACAAAAAAAAACCATATTTCTGAAGTAAACACTCCCTAATTTGGCGCTGCTTTTGATTGGCATTTCAGACTTTTTTCTTCTCTTTTTTTTTTTATTCCTTTTTCTTTTTTTTTTCTCTTCCTAACCAGGATATTAGTAGCTCCTTTACAAGCTGCAAAAATAAACAAGAAAAACTAAATGTGAGGCTTTGTTTAGGAAACTTTTCCTCTTTATTTTTTTTTTCTTTTTTTCCCTTTGCTTCGGGTTTCCAAAGGGCCGTCTGGGGTGAGYCGGGGCTGATCCTGGTGCAGAATTYTTGTCCCAGAGATAGCCGAGCTCCTCAAGAACTGGTTGGTGTTAGCTGCACAAAAACCGATGGAAACCATGTGGCTCTCGTGGTTTTGAGCTCAGCCACAAACGCTGTCGGTCCCGAGCCCCAATTCCAACCAACTCCACAGAATTTGGGGGGGCTGTGCCCACCAAATGGGGGTTTAACCCTTTTGGGGTCGGGGGTTTGCTGGTCCTTAGCAGGGATGAGAGAATTGATGTCTGGGGAAAGGATTGAAGGTAAATTTGATGGGATTTGATGTTGGAAAATACAGAATATCAAGATAAGGTTTGGAGAGAGCTCCAGGAACCATCCMGTCCAAGAGGCAAGATCACACCAAGCCCAGCTCTCCCAGCAGATGCCTCCCTCTCTGAAGCCTGAACAGCTTCTTCCACAGSAGCAAATTTACAAAATACTCCATTTTCCCCACTGCTGTAGCTGAAAGGCACCTGTGAGAGCAAACCTGGGGCATTCCATGGGGCAGGAACAGCTGAGCTCAGGGAACAACCACTGTGGSCTTAGGCTGGACTCACTGCCCCAGAGCTGAGCCCTGAACTCAGCTGGGGTCTGACCCAAACGTCCTCTCTGCTCCCAGTTTTGTTGGTTTGGGTCACACAAAACCGAGCTCCGAGGGTGCCACAGCTTTAATCCTTCCTCTCCCAGCGCTTTGTCCAAAGAGCTGAGCCCCAGGTAACACAGGCTGCACATCCCCAGCCCAGCCCAGCCCAGACATCCAAGAGAAACATCTCAGGGAAGATGCCTGTGTGTTTTGGAGGGCGTGAGGTGAGCTATTTGCAGGTTTTTTTCCAGCATGGAGGTGACCTACGTGCGAGGMAAGAACTGCTTGTCCAGGAACCGAGGCTGCTGGAGAAAACACGCCGGGATCAAGCTGAGTTTTAATTCCAGGAACCACGCTGGGCACAAACCCTGCTGCAGAGAGCTCAGACACACCTGGGTGCAAGCCCAAAATGGAAATGTGCGAGGGTTGAATATTTTGTGAGGACGTGTTGTATAACAGCGTTGTTTGGGGGGCTAAAACCATCCCCAGCTGTAAGGCCTAAGTGAATATCTCCCACCTCAGCACTCCTGGAAAGAAAGTTTTTCTCCTAAAGTGCTCTATCATATTTGGAGTGGGGGTTGGAGAAGGGAAAAAGGGTTGGAAGATGATTTTGGATCTCGTTAGTTGGTTGATGTGTTAAAATCAGTCTCTTCCCTTCTCCCTCTTCCCTTCCTCCACCTGGAGACAGCTCAGGATCTTCTCAGGGACCCCACAAAAGTTTAAATGGATCACTCTGCACACAAAACCTTCCCATGTTTTCTTCTCCATTTCTCCATTTCAATGAAAACAGCATTTTTTATCTGGAAAAAAAACCCCAATGTGAATTTTACCCYGTGGGACAGGGCTGGTTTCAGCAGCTGAGGATTTACCCAGGTATTGAAAGGAAGAAGCAATGTCAGTGTAAAAATTGTGAATTTCCAGTATTAAACAGGGCTGGGGGAAGATCTGAGCATGGCTCCTGTGCTGGAGGAACCCTAAGGATTTAGGRTGAGCAGATTTGGGTACTTTGGACCGATGAGGATGTTTGGAATAAACTGAAATTGCTGCTGAGTGGACAGAGCTGCCCTTGTTGGAGAGGTTATTCCCACTCCCACGTTTTCACTGGGAGACACCATTGGAATTTCCGTTTGTTCTCCTGATTTCTTCCAGCACAGCTCCCGCAGTCACAGGAAGGTTATGTTTGATCCCCCTGAGCACCCCTTGAATTAATCCTGGGGATCCCAAGCCCTCCTTGAAGGAAAAAGTGGCTCAGGTGGATAAAGTGGGACCCAATTCCAGCATCTCTGGTGCCAACTCAAGGATTTTCACCAACAGTGATGGAAGATTTTCTGTATCTTAGCCCCAGCCAGGAGGGAAATGGGAACAGGTTTTGTGTGGGACAAAAGTTTAAGGTTTTTCACCCTCTCCAGCACCCACACATCGCCCTGAGGGATCCCTGGGGGATGGCTGGGCAGGGTTCCCTCTCCTCAGGCTCAGATCTTTCTCTTCCCCACATTTCCACAGCCTCCCCTTCAGATTTGGAGAGCTCTGGTGAATCCAAACCCAACTTTGTGCAGCCCTGGATGATGAACGCTTCTGCCCTACACTGACACAGCTCCAAACAAGGGCCACAGCCCCTTCAAATCCTGCCTTGCATGAAGGTTACACGATCCCCTGCTTAATATGCACATGAACTGGGATGCCACAAACTTCCCTGGGGTTTCCTGAGGGCTGAAGTAAAACTTAATTATACCAATTGGTTGGAAGGACTGTTAAAACTTTTGTTTCACATTCACTTTTTATTCCCTCTCCTCCATCTTTTCCCATTTGCCAAAACCTCCTGAAGAGAAAATCGAGATTATTTTACTTTTTACCTTAAAGGGCTCCTTGTGTGCGTTGGCCTTATTAAATAACTGCCAGAATATCTAATATTCCATGGACAGCGCTGATGAAAATGAAGCATAACATTGGTCAAACGAGCAAGTTTCGTGTAGGGCATTGTCCCTAATTTGGTCTCCAGCCAAGGAAAATTCTCTTTCCATGCATCTGTTGGCTCTGGATGAGTCTTTGCATTTAAAATGGTCTTAGAAAAGACAGGATTTCTCTTTTTTTTTTTTTTTTTTTTTTTGGTCACTCTCATTTGGAGCGTAATCACAACCCTTTCATTTATGGGTTGTGATGCCTCACTGAGGTTTTGTCAGCCCCACTTTCGCTGTCTCTGACTCTCCCTGGTGCCATTTTTGTCCCAGCCATGCTCAGAGGAGCTGGCACAGGTTGGGCACAGCAGAGCAAAGCTCTGACATTACCYCTGATCCCAGCAGCTCAGAAATCCCAACAAACGCAGTTATTCCATCCCCAATAAGCCCAAGGAGGAAATGTGGAGCTCCAGCGTCTGCAGAGCAGCCCCGCGTGCATCTGGCCCCAACCCACCCMGCTCACCGAGGCATCATTAAGTTCCCCTGGAATGATTGAAAAGGGGAAAGGGCTTTTTGCTGGATTTCCACAGCAGGTTCATTTTCCCTTGGCTGGCAGATCCGCGGGGCCCTTCAGGGCGCTCCCTCTCCACACAGCCCTCTCTGTGCTCCCACCCCTCGCGCCAGGACCACCAGATTCTGATGTTTTACCCCGAGAAATGAAACACCAGCCATTAATAAGTCACCCAGTGACGGCAGCTCAATCCCTTTCCTGTAGGTCTGCCAGGCGTTAAGCAGTGCCTGCCTGCAGACAGGGATTTCTTCCTGCACGGTAAAACATCGCCTACCTGAGGCACCGGGATCTTGTTCAGCACCTCGGTCCAGAAACAGCAAACAGAATGGAGCTGTGGCGAGCAGGGGGAAAACTGGAATGCCAAGGGCAGGATGGGGATCCAAACCACGATCTGCTGGAAATAAGGCCGGCTCCTGGAGGAGCCAAGAATTTCCAGCCTGTTTGTTTGAAAAGATTTCACTTGTCCGTGCGCACGGACGGGCTCTGAGCAGCCTTCCTGCAAACCACGGTAAATGTTGTGGGTTAAACTTCACATTTTAAACTTGACATGTTAAATCTTACATGTTTAACTTTGGGTTTTAAATGTTACATGTCAAACTTCACAAGTTAAACTTCACACATTAAACTTCATGGGTTAAGCTTAACCTGTTTTAAACTTTACATGTTTGAAACTTCTCATGTTAAACTTCATGTGTTAAATTTCACGTGTTAAAGCCTTATTTTTAACTTCCTGTCTTAGACTTTACATGTTAAATTCCACACATTAAACTTTACATGTTAAGCTTCACATGGTAAATTTTCCATGTTGAACTTCCCACATAAATCTTCCCACTTGAAACTTCACATGTTAAACTTCATGGGTTAAACTTCACATGTTAAAGTTCACGGGTTAAACTTTACATGTTAATGTTAAACTTTACACGTCAAACTCCACACGTTAAATTTCAGACGTTAAACTTGATGGGTTCAACTTCACACTAAACTTCACGTGTTAAACTTCACAAGTTAAACTGCACACATTAAACTTTACATGYTAAATTTCACGTTAAACTTCATGTGTTGCACTTCACATGTTAGACTTCACACATTCAGTTTCACACGTTAAACTTCATATTTAACTTTAAGTGTTAAACTTGACATGGATCAAGAGTTAAAGCAGATTTGCCCCGTGTCCAGCGCTGTTAGAACATAAATCTGGACGGCTTTCAGATTTTCAGAAGCAATTCTTGGTGGTTCGGTTACAATTCTCTTCAGACATGAGGATCCCAAGCAGCCTGGAGAAGCTTTTTGATGCTGATAAAGTTACACAAGAGGAGAAATCATCTCCAAACCTTTTTCAACAGCTCTCTGCCTCCGAAAATGTTTTAWTTTAAATTGTCTTTGCCTCAGCCTGCAGCCACAAGCTTTGTGTGTCAGACAAGGGCACCATCCCTCMTTTTTTTCCATTTCTTTCCCTCCTCAGTTTCTAAATCATTCCCCCCACCTCACACAGTTTATATCACACTGCAGTGGAGAGCAGATTTAAACCAGGGCTGCTTTCTGCAGAGCGGGGGTGGAATGAATTACCCATTCAGAGGAAAAGGACCCATTAAAAGAAAATTGGACACACAAGTGGGAATAATCCACCCGTACGGATTTGTCAGCGTCGCAGATTAATTCATCGACACTCCGAGTGGGGCTGGAGAATCACACTTCAATTAAAAACAGAGTGATAGAGGGGTTCAGTAAAGTCAGCATTGAGGATTTCAATCAAGCATTTTGGGCTGGATTAATCCAGAACATCCTTTCAGACGCACAGCTCGATTTGGTGTTTGTTTAAAAAAAGTTTTAGGCAGTCAGAACAGTAGCAATTACAGCAATATTTATTTAATAATTCATAGAATGGAAAAATTATTACTGAAAAATAAATGGCACAACATTTCCAGCAGAGTTAGAGGGGATATTTTAGGCTAAAACARATGAACAAAGATGGCAAAGTGAGGTTTAATAAATTTTGATCTTGCATGAAATTTATGCATTAAAATTTTTACTTAGAGAACCMAAGTGTTTCAGAAAGACTGGAAATAGGAACGTGCCACATTTTACTGCACTCTGAGTGCCTTCCCCTGGAAAGAAATGAAGGTTTGTTTCATTTAGAAATAATGTATTTTGCTAGCCCTGATTGCTGAAAAGAAAGTCGCCTGTAGGACTGGTACAGACCCAAAATTCACCAAAATTTGGGGAGGTAGAGAAAAGTGTTCAGAGGCAGGTCCATAAAAATGTCACTTTTCACATCGAATGAAAGCCCAACTCCTCCCTCACTGTGCTAAAAGTGCTCAGCAGTTCTTACAAGGAGAAAGTGATGGCTGGCACCAAAATTCAAGGTATCGACTCCTCTGAGCCTTCAGGGGCAGAGAGAAACCAGAACCCGCTGAATTTTAACCTCATGGATGGTCCCTTTCCTATCGGATTTCCACCAAACCAGGCAGAACAAGAACAAAATAAAAYTCTCTTTCCAGCTCTACTTAGAATGAATTATTTTCTTTCTTTGCACAGCCTCCTGTCTCCTGGCCACGGGTGTATTTTGATTATAAATTATTTTGGATTGACATCCTCTCTCTATCCACACATCCATAAGAGATCTCTCTCTCTGCACCTCGATTTCTCAGCGCCCTGCCAGCAGCCCTTCAGCTTGGATTAAACTGGTAAATGCAACCTTATTACACTAAAAATTAATAGGAATCGTTTTCAAACTGAACCAAAATCATTTTSAAAGTGAACCAAAGTCCTCTCTAGATTCATCACGGAGATGGCAGAAATAGAAAAGAGCAGAAAAGAGCCCCAGCTTTGCAGAGCAGCTTCCCCTGGGATCTGCTGCTGCCCAGAAATCTTCCCTGGATTTCTGGAAGTGTCCAAGGCTGGGCTGGATGGGGCTTGGAGCACTCTGGGACAATGGGAGGTGTCCCTGTCCATGGCAGGGATGGGATGGGATGGGATGGGATGGGATGGGATGGGATGGGATGGGATGGGATGGGATGGGATGGGATTTAAGGTCCCTTCCAACCCAAACCATCCCGGGATTCTGTAATCTCAGAATTTACCACAGTGGTGCCTCTGGAGAATTAACCCCTTTAATCTGGGTGAGACACAAATATCCAACCCAAGAACAAGTCTAGGTGGCTTTTACGAGCCAAAACTGAAACTGAGTGTGCAGTGCAAAAAAGAAGACATTTATATACTCTACCTAGAGATTATATTTTCCACTATGGAACTGTTTAAGTTTACTTTTTTTTTTGTTTAACTGCAGCTCTGGGAAGCATTTTGGGCCGTTTTTGTACACCTGCTAGCTCCATTTCATTTGTTTAAACACGTTTTATAACTGCAGTTTATATATTTTTCCACGAAAATAAAAACGCTAAAAATACAACGCGGCGTTCGGCAGAAAATCCGTAGGTGGGGGGGAACTGGAAGGAACCGGAGGGGCCCCACGTTGGCACGAGTTCCACTCGGTGCCAACTGCAGCACATTCATCATCCCACTCCGTCCTCAGCAGCGGGATGAGGGGCACAATGGCCCCATTGGCCATGGGTGCTGCTTTATTGCTAATTACAGCCCCTGCCCCGCCGAGGTGTTGCTGCTGGAGCCTTGAAGCAATTTTCTGCTCCATTGGTAGGACATGGCTGAGCCCCTGGGCTGCAGTCATGGCTTTGGAGCGGGGCCAGCGCGGGGGGATCGCCCCATGGAAAAGGTTTTATGGCAGGACCCTCGTGGAGGGCAGAGAGAAGCTCRAGATTATTCTTTAATGAGAGATCTGGGGTGGTTTTATCCTTTAAATGGGTGCTCTTTGCAGCAGAATTACTGCCAGGGTGTTTACCAGCTGCTGGGTTTGAAGYAGTGGTTATTGTGCAGCTGCATTGCAGCATTTCATATMTATTTATATTTATATATATTTAGATTTATATATATGTGTGTGTRYATGATGTATATATATTGCAGTTGTTATTCATGACATGCAAATGGAAAAAAAAAAATGCTTCAGGCCTGCACCTTCTCCTCCTCTTGAGTTTGGAAAGCTTTTTTCCACAAGGGTTGGCCCCTCCTGGCAGCTGGTGTGCGGTGTTTATCCACAACTTTTATCTGGTTGTAGGAATTCAGGAGAGCAAAGGAGCTTTGGGTTCTTTATCGGGCCCCTGCTGGGGAGAACATCACCTTTCACAAATTGAACATCACCTTCCACAAATTGAACATCACCTTTCACAAACTGAACATCACCTTTCACAAATTGAGCATCACCTTTCACAAAATGCATTTCAACAGTGCAAAGCTTATCAGGGATTCATGAAATGGTTATGGGTTGGGAGAGACTTTAAAACTCATCCCATCCCACCCCTGTCATGGCAGGGACACCTCCACTGTCCCAGGGTGCTCCAAACCCCRTCCAGCCTGGCCTTGGACATTCCAGGGATGGGGCAGCCACAGCCCCCACACCCTCCCAGGGAACAATTCCTTCCCAAAATCACATCTAACCCTGCTGGTTTGGTTCCTGTTTTATTATCTCAATTTTACCACCACTGAATTAATTTAAAGGCTTGGAATGAGCTTCAGAAAACTTGAGACAGAGGGACCAGCTCTCTGGTGTCTGAGCAGACCCCACACTGGACTGGCCATAAATACCAAAGCTGTTTGTGTTCTGGAAAAGGGAATGATTGGGGTTATTTGAAGATTCACAGACCTTTGCGGACCTCCTTCTCCCTGACTATGGAAAAGCTTCCCGAGCACGGCCTGTGTGACTCAAACCATGACATCAGCTCAGCACAGAACATGTTCCCTGGCACCAGCAGCGATTTTCCCTGCTCAGGGAGTTGGTGTTCTTCGCCTCGAGCTCCCGACTGCAGCAGCCAGGGTGATTCCRAGCTGCCAAGGGACACATTAACAAAACTCAGCGAGGGAGGGAGGCTCACGCTGATCTAACCTGGCATTCAGGGCTCCCTTCCCCCAGYGAAAGAAATACGTGACCTCTGATTYCCTTCTCAGTTCTGCCCCTCCACAAAGCCATGAGCTCTTCCTCCTCACCCTCCTCTTTTTATGGACCATGGGAGGGGTCTCTCACCTGACCCCACATGAGGTTTCCCCTCCTGCTGCCATCGAGATAACGAAGGCGAGAGGAACCCAAACCGGAGCATGTTGTGCCTCCTCTCTCAGCAGAGGAAAAAGAACAGCCTCAAGACAAGGAGACTCCCTTACGGCCAAGGCGACTGACAAATTCTTGTGGTTTTCTCCAAAAGTCAAACCAAAACCCYGCTGCCAGCCAAGCTGAGTCCTGGCAAGGCCGCTCTGCCTGGAAATGAGCGCAATCGTATCCTAATAGCTATTGGGGTAATTGTCCCTGCGAGTGATCTGCCAACCAGCGTTGGAAACAAGTCTTTATTACAAATATAGCATGAAGTCTAATCTGGAATACATTAAAATGTTATTTCTGTAGCTGCCTTTTCCCAAACTTTAAATAATGGCTAAACCATTTATCAGCTTTGGAGGAGAAAGGTTGTGTGTGCTGTGCTTTTCTAGCAGAGATGAAGAAAAAAAAAAAGAAAGTCTTCAATAAAAATATTCTCCGCTAAAAGTCTGTAATTTCTGGTCCCTTGTACATTGCTAAAATCATTACAAACCCATTTGCTGAGAGGGGCATGGTCTGGATATAATAAAACAACCAAACTGTCTTTGAGGCACCTGCTACAGGCCTGTGGGGTCACCAGGGGCTGCAAGGGGACACAGAGCCACCCAAGGGTTGTGACCTGGGGTAAATAACACCCCGTAAATAAACTGGATGTAAATAACTCCCTGGAGTTATTTTTCCCTGAGAAGGTGGGGAGGCCCTGGCACAGGGTGCCCAGAGAAGCTGGGGCTGCCCCTGGATCCCTGGAATGTCCAATGACCCTGGGACAGTGACAAGTGTCTCTGCCCATGGCGAGGGGTGGCACTGGATGGGCTTTAAGGTCCTTTCAACCCAAACCATTCTGGGATTCTACAAATGTGATCATCCCCAGCACCAAAATTTGGAGAAAATATCAAAATACGGTTTTTATAATTAAATTTGAATGGCATCTTGGGCATCAGAGCCCCTCTAACACCCTCTCAGTTCTGCACTTTATTTCATGGAAGTCTTCCTGTTCCTCAAGAAGAGAATTCCAGGTTTGATGGATGTGCTGGGACTGCCGTATTTCAGTCCCTTCATTTCTCTGCCTTCCTCTTTTACTTCTTGCTATATCTATTAAAGTGATTTACTACTTTTTCATTGTTCTGCCTGGAGCTCRGCCAACTCTTGAGATCAAAATCCCCCCCCCTCAAAATTCTCCTCAACAAAACAGGGTCATCAGAATGAAACAGGACCTGTGGAAAAGATTTGAATTGTGGGGAAGGAAATCACCCCATCTCCATGGAAACGCATTCACGTTTTCCAGTTGCTCCCGAATAAATGAAGTTTGTGTTCTCTAATTCCTGGACTTCAWTTTCAAGCACACCTAGCCCAAAAGTACCTGGGAATGCTGTTAAAGGCATCAAGGTTTCTCTGAGCAGCGCTGCAGTTTCACAGCAACGCTTTTTCTTTCTCCAGTTTAATTTTTTTTTTTCAGGAAATCGCCATCCAAGCTCTTCAGAAAATGTCTGTGAAAGGCACACACGAGCCACAAGGTGCTTATAAGAATTAGTTGTAGTGCCTGAGTTTCTACTCCYGAATTGCAATTCCTCCCAAATCCTTAAGAACCACTGGAGCAGTCGGTGCTCCCTAACAAGCCCCATGTGTGGGGCAATATTAAAAAAAAAAGTACTTAAAGCTTTCAAACTTGAATTTACAGAATGTGAGCATCCAGTCAAGGGTTTGGGGCAGCCCCTGGATTCGTGGAACTGTTCAGGGAAGGGCTGGATGAGGCTTGGAACAAACTGAGAGAATGGAAGGTGTCCCTGTCCATGGCAGGGGTGGTATGGGATGGATTTAAGGTGTCTTCACAACCCAAACCAGTCCACAATTCTGTGATTCCATTTCTTTCCCTGGAATTCCCACTGGATAAACTCCTGCTTGGCATCAAAGGTAGGTTAGGATGATTCCTGACTTCCAGCAGGCCATGGAAAGGAATATCATCAAATTTCAATGTGTCTGTGGTGGAGTTTGGTTATTTCAGGATCAAYTCTCACTGGGTTCAGGCTGAAAATTATCACCACAGCATTCTGCATTAATTAGAATTTCTCATGGCTTTTGGGACATGGGGCTGCTTTAGTGCAATGTTTGTTCCTTTAGCAAAATGCAGAGATTTCATGTTCATGTTCTCAGCCCCTTTGCACAGCTCCTCCACATTCCCCACTCCTCAGTTCGCACCTCTCTCCCAAAGCTGTCAGCCTTCCCAAGGCTCATTTGCCAGAGGAAAAGAAAATCTGAGCTCCAGGAGCTTCGAGGGGAGGGAACACTTTATTATTTCCTTACAGAGCTGAATTGGTACCTGCAAATCCACTGACAAACAGGGCAACTCCTGCCAAGGCTGGGCAGGGAAAGGCTGGGATCCACATGTGGCCATGGCCAAATTCCATAGAGATTTTTTTTTTGTGCCATTTAATTGGGATAAAGACAAGGCCCTCTGAATTAATTTCCACTCAACATCTACCCAGATCTGAGGACATTTGTCCTCAGGAGCTGCTTGGACCACCAGCAATCCCCCCACTTTCAAGCTTCTTTTTCTTCATGGCAAAATTTTCAGCACAAGATTTGGAGCCTCTTTTTATTCTTAGCTATGAGCCATCCTCAAATTTACAAAATTAAATAATATAATCCTTAAATTTTGAGAAAATAATGATTCTGTCCTACCTCTGAATTTTCTGCTGAGCTTCAATAAAGAACTTTGGGCCTTACACATCCTGGTAAAAATTTAAAAGTCGTTTACCTTTCCAGGTAAAGGAAAGGGCCTCTTTCCTGATGAGGGTGTAAGCAGGGATCCCCCAGATTTCCAGAAAATGGAACAGAATCTAAAATGCAAACCGTGCTTGATATGAGAGGATGGCCTGGTTAGAACCCCTCCTGGGGGCCACACTCTGCCCTCTGGACAGGAGTTTTTAAAATCCTGGATTTCCAGGGATGTTTAGCACCAGCCTTCCCTGCGGATTAGAGGACGCTCAGCACCGCTCAGGTGATTTGGGGGTCACCTGAACATTGGACTCCCCACCTTTCTCACCTATCAAATCATTTCAGATTGTTTTGCTACCAATGGGGCAGCCCCATTTCCACTTTTCCAAGGTTTTTATCGAAGCAGCTTTTCCAAGGGATCCAACAGAGATGGATTGTCCCAGGCTGAGCAGGTAGAAGGGGTTTGGTGCTGCTGCCCTGTTCCACCAGGCTGGGGCAGGGCCCAGGGCTGCGGGGATCAATAACCCCTGTGTTTCCAGGCCTTGCTTATTAAAGGTGGTGCATGGAAAAAAAAAAAAAAAAAAGAACCGTTCCCTATTTATATCTGGAACTTAATGAAGTGAAATTATCACAGCCGACAGGCGCTGGGGCTGTAATTCAGAGACACGGCTTGGCTTGGAGGGATCTGCAGGCTGTTTTTATTCCAAAAAAAAAAAAAAAAAAAAGAG
>NW_026623769.1:122685-149821 GCF_030028575.1 Malurus melanocephalus | reverse complement strand
ATTCCTCCTCATCCAGCCTGAGCTTTGCTGCAGTGGGATGAAATCCTTGGTCAATCCTCGTGGCTCAAACTTCTTTTGTGGCTTCGAAAACACTGAGCAAAGCCCATTGCAGACACACRGAGGGGTGGGAAATGCCCAATTCCTCAAGAATTCAGGGCAGAGGGTGGGACAGGGACCCAGGACTGCGATGAAGGAGAAAAACCATGATGGTGAACGACCCCACAATGAGTCATGAACACAACCCCAGCTCTTCCCTCTCTTTCCTGGTGGGATGGGAGGGTGGGAACAGCTCAGCTTTTGAGGGAAGCAAAGATTCCGAGGTTTGGGTTGAGGGAGATGAAAGCTTTTGTTGTGAGCGAAATGGAAAGTTTTGCTTCTCCTCTGCTCCAGTGACGTCTCCGCCTGTCATCTTGGGGTATCTCGGCATCTTCCAGCTCAGCATTAACCAAAGGCAACCCAAATCAGCTCCCAGAGCCAGATCTATTCATCAAAACCGAGCCTGAAGTGCCTCAGAAATGACAATAAACACACAAAATCATCCTTCTTCCTGGAAAATGTTGGTGTTGATTTCTCCTTCTCCTTCCAAACCTTTGGAGCAGCTCTCTGTGCCTGACACTTCACCAGCTCCTGAAGGAATCCTTGGATTCAGGCAGGTTGTAGGGGATGGGATTTGGGGCTTGGGGCAGACTGGAACCCGCTCCAGAATCTGTCTGCAACACCCCGGAGGATGTGTGAGGAGRGCTCCAAGAATGTGACCAACAACCTCACTGCCTTTCAACCCTTTCCAAGTTTCAAAGAAAAGACCAGGCCACGCAGAGATCTCCAGAAGAAAATCACTCCTCAAAATGYGGTTTGGTTGTTTTGTTCTGAGACCACGGAATCTTTCTGCTCCTCTGACTCGCTGTCACACTCAGGAGGCGCCATCAAACCCAGGGAAGAAACCTCACCGGCCTCTGGGGCGATATTTCATCCTGGGAAGGAAAGGGAAATCAGGGGGCAGCTCAACTGCTTTTCCAGGAGATCTGGAATATTGGCTGCCTGCTCCAAGCCGAGCCTGGCCCRGCTCCAGAGCTGTGTCATCCCAGTCATACGTGTCCCACGCTGGCTGGGACCACCCATCGTCTCCTGCAGCTCTCCAAATGCAAAACTTCCTTTCTTCAGCGTTCGAAAAGATGTTTTTCAGGTTATTATCCCTYGGTTTATTCAGCACAAGCTTCTCTGTGTTTGATAAGCCAAGGTGGCCAAATAACACAGATACTGGCCGGTAAATATTTTCCCAAAGAGGAACACGGAGCACCACATGTTTTGTTAACCACTGGGTCAGATAATTGAGTGTTCAACAACATTGGAGAGCCCTGGGAGCTTTTAAGTAAACTCTAGGGCTGAGATAAGCCTTGGAAAAYGCAGGTAGAACAACCACTACCCACTGGAGTGATAAAAGGGTTGAAAACATCAGTAAAACTGGGATCTGACAGCCTGAAGTCTCATGGAATAACACTGAGCCAAAGAAGGATGAGACAAGCCCAAGGAGCCTGGGCACAGGTACTGCCCKGTCACAGCGTGTTCCACCTCGGGGTGAGCTCATGGGAGCTGCAGGCCTGGAGAAATCAGATGAGCAAAGATCTATATTTGCCCGGTGCCCCAGGACGGGCAGAACTGGGAGGTTCCTTTCAGCCCAGTCCTGCAGTAAAGCGTGTGCTGCTTTAACCTTTTTCAGTTTAAAACCACCTCCTACCTAATGGACCAAAAAAGAACAAGTAATAATCCGAGAGGGCGGGAGAGAAAATCTGTCAGCCTGACTCAGACTAYTGGACCATCAAGCCCAGCATCCTGTCTCCGAAACGCCGTCAGTATCTGACACTTCAGGCTTAGCTGGGATAATAAAACATTTTCCTCAACCTTATGTAACATCTCGGCCTGGCAAAGAGAAGATTTAAACATTGATTGCTTTCCACTCCCCTCCGTCCCATGAATGTGAATCTGACTCGTTTCCAAAATGAACAGCTCTGATGAGCTGGAATTGGTTTCTGGGCAGGATGGGAAAAGCTCCTCTCTCGTTACTCATTCCTGGAGAGATCCGCTAAACCTTTGCCTCCTAAAAGGGGCACTTGAATTAGGAGACATAAAACTGCATCCGCAGAATTCTGGGTGCCCAAGGCCACCTTTTCATGGAAGCTGGAAACGCACGTCATAAGACTTCATGTCTAGTCACTTTATTTTTCCCCATCATGTCTACTTCCTTTATTTTTGTATTTGTTTAAGCTCTCCATTAGTTTATTAGCTTGACAGCAGCCCAGTTAATTAGCCCGTCCTCCCTCCCCCGGCCCAAGCCYGCGAGGCTCCCCAAATGCACACAAAATTTAGTGCTGCTGCTGCCGGGGCACTTCTCAAAACAAATAAAAGATTTGCAAAGCCAGCCACCAAGCATCCAACATAATTAAAGTGCATTTGTTACTTTTCGGGCCCTGGCGCACAATCGGGGCCTTGTGCGGAGCGAGCACTCCCCAAATCGAGCTGTTTTTCTTTCGGAGGGAAGAGTGCCAGGAGTCTCCCCAGCCCAGGTAACATAAGATCCCAAAGAGCAGCGAATGGACAGTGGCAGCCAGAGTGAATGGACTGTGGGGAGATCTATATGAAGGAGAGTATCTATAGATATATGCAAACACGCACAGACAGGGCACTATAGTTCTTCAGGGGAAAAAAAAAAAAATTAAAAAAAAAGCAGTGGAAAGGCTCCCAGAATTACTGCTCCGTGCACAGGTATGGAAATGACTCTGGAGTCTCGCTGTCCACCACCTCAATCAATTACAAGGTTATTCAAGATAAAACAAACACCATTTCAATTAACTGCACATACAGCAGTGGTTAGAGGCACACGCAGGGAAGAGGAAGTGGGAGRAATTTTTGGAAAATGGAACTTTTTTCCTGCTCCTTCTGGAGATATGCGCAAATAGAGGTTGCCTTGAGGTGCTGMGAGTAGAGCCGTGAATGGTCTTAAAAACTCCCAACCTAAAAGCAAAATGGGGGGACAAAATAAAGCAAAAAAAGGGTGAGGGAGCATTTAAACATCTGTAAAATTAAGACAACCTCTCAATTTGGCTCGAAACAACCATCGGCAAGAGTCAGGAGGAGTAGAAATCGGAAGAGATACTCGAGGATCACTGGTTTGGTTGGAGACAGGATCAGATAAATCCCTCAGCAGCTCAGAGGAGCAGCTCTGGGTGAGCTGAGCTGGACATCCAGGAATGCTGAGGCCCCGCGGGGTGAGGACACAGCTGGGTGACAGAATGTGACAGCAGCCTACAAATTCAGTAGTGCCTTGAGAAGCCAGGGGAGGAATGAAGACAGGGCCTGGGCAAACATTGCCAGGGATGGGTTTCCAACTGTGCCACAGATTTTTGTCTAACACTGAGCAAACCATTCGACCTCTTCCCTTCATTTTTTACACTTCTGTGCAAAGGTTCCTGGTCAAGAGGTCACACASACTGCTCACCTGCAGTCAATACCATTCTCAACAGCAGTTTTAGATGATTTTTCTACTTCTATGGCTGATGCAGTAAAACTTAAGATCAACTGGCTTTTGGAAAAAACAAATCATTATTAATCAAATATTTCTGGATGAAATACACCCAGACCAGGAGATAGGGCCCAAATTTATAGCCACACCACCATAAATCACCATCCAGTCTCCTGCAGCTCCACTCACGGTCAGAGGCAATAAATTTATTGCAGTTGCCCAGATTTCATCGGTGACTTCAGCCACAAAAGCCRACTGTGAGCCCGCTCCTGAGAACAGCAAGGCAGAGCAGGTGTGTTTGAAACACCCTCCCGTCAGTTTTGCTGACCCCCATTTGCAGGGGACTGGGATCTGTCACACTTCCATGTGTCCTTTCACATCTCTGATTTATATTTGTGACAGACCRGGAACACTGAGTTTCTCACTTATTGTGGTTCTTGCCTAACAGGCAGGATCTTCTTGGGTGCAAACTCAATCCTTGTCAACCTTCTCTTTGCTGACTCCAAGATGTGAATAAAATCTTGAATTTGGGGAGGAACTGAACCAAACCCAGAGCTGATAATTAGCACTTATTCCATAACCGTTCAAACCTCAAACCCCTGACATTTACAGAGGACGATGAGGCCCAAATGGCCTTGCTTCCAATGCCTAATTAAATTCAGAAAAATCCACTCCTCCTGAGCCCTCTTCTTATTGCAAAAATGTTTTTTTCCTCTTCTCCACTCACTCAGTGCCAAGGGCCACCCTAAACATGCAGAGATCCCCGCCGAGCTCAGACACAGCGCTGGGGGTTCTGTGTATTTCCCAGGACTATTAACAGAGCAATATAATGAGAAATGAACTGAGGTTAAAGAATTCAGTGCCTCGCGTATTTTCACTGAAAACACTGACTGCATCAGGGGACCTGCCAAGAGGAGAGTTTAATATCGTATGAGAAGGAAGAATTTTCATAATGACACTTGGCAGGGGCTGCATCCCCCCCATGAATGGAGCTGCTGGGGCTTTCTCTCCGCTGCTCTCCGATTCTCTCTCTCCCCACAGCCCGACGGCAGGACGAGGAATTTTCATTTTTAAGAAACTGGGRACCTCTGGAACAAAGATTTGGGAGCCCACCAAGGGATTGGGGACTCACACTGCCCATGTTTGAGTATTTCAGAAGGTACTTTGGGGAAGAAGCTTTCAGGGTACGCAGTTTCTTTACAGCCAGAAGGGAAAAAGTGGGCCCAGAAAGCTCAAAATTTCCTGAATTGCCAAAAACTTTTGTTCAACATAAATGGAAAAAGTAGACCCAGAATGCTCAAAATTTCCTAAATTGTCAACAAATTTGTGATGCACGTGAATCCTTCTTCTTGTTTTCCAGACCTAGACACTGAGCCAAAACAATTACTTCCTCTGCAAACTGATCGAAGAGTTTTTTTTTTAATTAAAATTATGCAGGAAGAACCACCAGAACCACTGAGATCCTTCAGCTCCAAACAAACCAAAGCAAATCCCACATTTTGCCTTTCAAACTGTTCTACCTGGTGACTGTTCCTGAATTGCCCAATTCTGATCGTATTCACACCAGCACTCASTGTCGGTGTTTTATGTTCTCTCACGGTGCTGCTTGTTCCCTCTTTTCTCACTCCCGTTTATTTGGAAATGTCATCCCTGAAAAAGGAGCAAATAAAACAGAAATGAATGCTTCAGCAGGGATAATAATGTTCTCTACTAYAGAGATCAAATATTTTTGATTTATTAAGTTTTACTGCGCAGTTGACAGTGATTCTCAATGCAAAGCTCAAGCTCCAGCAAAAACTGGCCTCGCTCCCTGGGGATGGACTGATTTCAAACAGTTTTATCATTTTTTCTAAAACTTTGGAGTCAAAACTCCGTCTGACTCAAATCCAACCTCGACCTGACAGGCTGGCCCAGCACGGCTGTAGGTGGAACAAATACAATAAAACCCTCGTCTGAGAAAGGCCAAACATCAGGGAAAACAATTCCTGGTGGAGAGATGGAAGAGCAGCGGTGAATTCTGCTCGTTCCAGGTGACGTGTGCGAGTTCAAACAATCCCGGGGAGATTTGGGGGGCTCCACATCCCCCCTCGGGGAGCCTTGCAGCAATAAAACCGAGCACAGGGAGCTCATTTTCCCTGAGTCTCCGAGTATAAACTCAGCAGCAAAATACCCTGGAATGAGCATTACAGAATGGAGCTCTCCTTTGGAGGTGACGGCAGGGCCCTCATTTGCAAGTGATAAATGTCACTGCTCTTCCATCTGCAGCTTTTTAAAACAGTTTGGAGGGATGTAATGAGGCTGCACAGCCTTGGAGGGACGGGCAGGGGACAGCGGAGCCATTTGAGCTTTACTGAGTGTGGCACGGGGGAGTTGTCCTTTTTTTTTTCTCCCTTTTTTTTTTTAACAAAATGAGGTGCCCCAGGGGAAAGTCAGCAGCTCGAAGCGGCCCCACCTGAGTGTGTCTTGGGAGGAAGCCTACTGCCTCATATTTTTTAAAAGGGGGAAAAAAAAATTATAATAATAGAGCCGAGCCAAAAATATCAAGCAGTTCATAGCTGTGAAAAAGCCAGGGAAAGCTGAGTCGCCGCCGGCCAGTGTTGTTCTTCCAAACAAGCTGACCACCCTCCCTTCATAACATTTTATTTATTAAAGCAAAATTGGCCCGCTGGAATAAAATTATGCCCTATTCATGTACATATGTATATCTCTGTATGCACTCCGTTATTAATGACTGCGTTTCCATAGAGCCACAAAATCCCTATAGATTTTTTTTTGGGAGGAGGTGTGAGCTACTGAATTCGTTAGAATTCCGAGAAATTTAAACGGCGTGGATGGGATGGGGCTACAATTCAGTTATAACTCAGTTATAATATATATAAAATAGAATATAATGGCATAATTCAGCTATAATTCGGTTATAATTCAGCTATAACTGGTTATAAATGTTATAATTCACATATCATTCGTGTTAACGCCGCACAGGCCGCTCTCGCACGCCGTTGCCATGGCAACAGCGATCTCGCCTCCCATTGGTCGCCGCGGGGCGCAGCAGCCAATCAGCGGCCGCCGTTTCACCGCCCGGGAAGATGGCGGGAGGAGCGGGAGGAGCGGGGCCGGGAGTGGGGATGGTTTTATGGAATAAAATCGGTTTAAGTCGCTCCATCCCTAAATAACTCCGTCCTCAACCAGCCCTTCTAAGCACCCTTCTCCCAGCGAGCAARCCCGTGTCAGTATTTCACGCACCGAAAGATCTCCAAGGGCCGGCTGGGCATTGTGAAGAAACACGCTCTTAAATAGCAAAATAATCGACCAAGCGCTTTAGAGGCCCAGGGCAGCAACACCTTCGGTATTTTCCTCTGTTTGCCTTTTTTTTTCCCCCCCAGTGTGTTCATTCCCATTTTAAAGTATTTACCTGCAGCACAGTCTAGACAGCCTAATGAAATASTAAGAGCCCAGTGGGTTTTTGCAAGAATGTAAACAAAAAGAGCATCAGAAAYGGATTTATTTGAGTAAGAATCGGATGGGCGCTGAGCAAGGGTATCCCGGGTTTATGAGGTGCATTACTGTCATTCTTAAAATCCCCGAAGGATTCACCCCGTTGTTCTCAGGAGTGGGCAGGAACAGCAGGGCACATTTTACTAAATGTGCTTAAAAGATGCAATGAGATCCCAAAGGGATTTTTCCAGACAGTTCATAAAACCAGSTTGTGAGTCACCACTGGAAGCTAATGGGAGCAAGGCCTGGAACTTATCTAGGTGCTTTTAATAAATCCTRCTCTTTCCATATCGACATGATTAAATGCATAATGTGCTTTTTTTAACTGTGACCCAGTGTTTATGCAGTGCCAAGAGCAGCAAGCTGAGCACTAAAATACTCGGTGCTTCTGGAAAATAGTGCCTGCTCCTGGAGAATCCAGAATATTAACGAGCAGGTAATGTGCAGTCAGACCAGGACAGCACCTCGCAGCAGGGTTTTGTCTGTTGATTGATGTTMAATTCTACATTTCAGAAGTTGCTTCTGAGCTATCGAGGCCGGATTTTCAGTTTGTTTTTTTTTTCTCCCAGCGAACATCCCCAAAGATGCTGTGTTTTTTCATGAAACATGTTCATCWCTGACAGCAGTGACTTCCTTTCTGTGTTGATTGTTCATTTATCATTCCCTTCAGTGGATGGAGATGAATAAAAACCCTTTTGTTTGGGAGCATCCTGCAAGCTGCAGGAGGAACGGGGATAAGCCCAGGAATTCCTCATAGACTGAATGAGACACATTCAATGAGAATAAAATTACAAAATATTGGAGCCTGAAGGATATTAAATAGGTGATGGAGTTGGACTTGGGATGTTTTCCCAAATGTTTTTAACACCTGTAGGTATCTTCCATGGCATTGTGAGGTGAATTCCTCATGTTCCACCTCTATGACACCGAGAARCTCTTCACTAACTCGGCAAAATTGAGCATGAGGCAAATTTAAATTGCTCTGAAGCGCCCCCCTTTAGCTTAAATATCTTAGAACTAAATGTGTGCTGTAAAAAAGGGCTGAAATTTGGAGTGTGGTTTTTCCTGAGATGTTTTCTATGTTTATTTGAGAGATTTAAATTGAGAACTTCAGAGTGGAACTGGTGGATTGGTTCCATCCTGCGTTCCTGGGGGATAAACGAGAATCAAGAAGTGGCTGCATCAAAAAAAAAGGGCTGAGCAATACCATGGGATGGAATTTTGGGTGACAATTCCTTGAACATCTCACAAGCTGGATCCAGAGGAAGAAACCAGGCCCAAAAACAAAAGCTCCCTTACCTGAGCTGAACATTTTTCACTCTCAGATGGAAGCTGTGGCATCAGATTCGATTTAGGCACAGCTGATATGCCATAAGTGGCCAGGAGAGGAAATCCCAGTTCATATGAGTCACCATTTTTGTGCAAATATTAACTTTGGCTGATACACATTTCTGCTGCTATCTCTTTYCAGATCTGAGTCTCACAGTACATTGTCTTGGCTGTATCAAACTGGAGCCTTTGGTTCTCTGAATAACTTTCCTTTTTAACTGTTTTATCTATTTATTGTATCTGAAAGGTAAAGAAAACACAATTTTCCCCGTGATTCCGCTGCCAGTGATGGGGTATTAAATTCTGCACCACTGGAAAASCGAGATTTAATAATGGCAGAAAGCACAGGGCTGAGGATTTGGGGTTCTGTGCTAAAATTAGAGGAAAATCCAAGGAGCTGGCAAGCCCTGCCCTTCCATCCCTGTGCTCTCACTGGTTTATTTTGTCAGCAGACACGTTGGAGGACACTGAAATTAATATTTAATTTTWAAAAATCTTCATATTCCCTGGCAAAATGCTCTTCACGGTTGTGCCGACCAACCAGACTTTTATCTGTTCAGCATTAATTACAGATGATRAGAAGAGAGGAGATTAATTAAATATTATTTGTGCCAGATTCCTGATCCTACAAASCTCAACACCTGCCATGGAGGAACATGGGAAAGCAGAGCTGGAATTCCCAACTCCTGGTGTTTGGAGGAGACACCAAATTTCAATCTTTATGGGGRAAAAAACAGGACTGAAGTTGGGGTTATTAAACACAGAATGCATGAAAAGTCTAGAAGTGAAATAAATCACTTTTTAATTTCTTCTTTATGAATCTCTTTTCATTCTGTGGGTGTTAAAGCACTGATTGAAGGTGCAAAAGGACATTTCCCAGGAGTCCCCAGCCATGGGGACACTGCTCCCGTAACATCCCCCAGGCTGCTGGTGGAGCTGCACAATTCCAGACAGAACACAAAACCGAGCTTTTCCAGCTGAAAAGCCAAGCAGTATTTTAGGAAAGGTGAATATAAATAACCCGGGTTTGGACAATGTACCAGGGTTAACACCCTCAGCTTTGCAAAATGTGCCCTGGGATCCTCCGTGGCCACAAGTGGTCAGGAGTTTGGGTTTGGCTTCCTATGGGGACATATTTTCTTCATGACCTCAACATTCATGTCCCCTGTGGTGCCACCTTTCCCTGCAGGCTGGGGACACTCAGAATAGCCAACATTTATTTCACCCTTACTGTAATTCCTGTACAAAACGGGTGAAATAAAATATCTGTTCACCAGATAAGGGACAGCCAGGATGGAAAGGAACTGGGAAAGGTTCCTCAGATGAATTGAGGGAGGCAGAATTCCAGGGCATCATCCAGGAGCTCTGCCTTGTTTGCTGCTGTTTTGAGGCTGTTGAGTTTGTGCTGGTTCATTTTGGGTCCTATTTCATCTTCTTTTTGGACTTCTGGACTGTTCCCTTTGCACTTATCTTATCTGGGTTTCCTAATTTCCACTATTAGGTGATGTCTGACACCTTCTCTGGTCCAATCTGCCTGTCTGGACACGCAGTGAGTCACTCCCTCTGCCCCTGCATTTTCCGACCTCCCCTCACCCCTGCTTTGAGCGTGTTCACCAGGTTATCTCAGCCCACTGAAAGGTGCTGCCACATCTGGATGAAAATTTTGCGGATTGAAGGTGTTCTGGTCGTTCTTCAGAGGGGGAATCATCAGAGGATGTAGCTTTGGACATGGGAAATGCTCTGGATGTCTTCAAATTGTTGGGTTCTGTGTTAGAAAGGGATTTATGGCAAAAACTCGTGCTCTGAGTGCTTCTCTGCCTCCAGAAAAGGGAATGACCCCAAATTTTAAACAAGGACAACAGGGAGGAAAGAAGTGCTCTGCTGGCGCCTGTATTTCTCTGCTCCGCTGTCATTCCCGGCGATTGTTTTCTCAGCCCCTGGACACTCAACTTTCAGTTTCCAGCATCCCAGAAAAGCCCAGCGATCCTCTGCGAGCCATTGCTGGGCCGGGATTATTGCCGATTCTTGCTCAACAGCAGCTTTGATCCCCCGCGGGCTGATCCCAGCGCAGCCCGGCGCTTGTAATTGCATTCCAATGGGTATCCCTAATTCCCCCGGAGTGCACAGAACAATCCTCCAAAGCCGGGCTGCTTCCTCTGCATTGTGTCTGCTGGCCCATGGCCGCTGTTTGCTGACTCCTCTGAGTCATTTGCAACCGTGATGCTTGGCTAAAAAAAAAATAAAATATATTTCCAAGAGTTCTATCATCATTAATCATTAATGAAGATGATTGCCCACTGTTGGGATGGAGCAGTGCCTCAGTGGCACACAGAAGGTCTGGGCTGTCCCCATTCCTGCTGTCGGCTGATCCAAGTCGCTCAGCAGTGGCAGAATTTGGCATTTTTCCCTGCCCAAAGGAGTCTGCTGTTTGAAGAAGTGCTGCTTTCTTCGTGCTGCCTGTAGAGCCGTTCCCATGTCAGTCAGCGGGATGAATTCCCATCTTGCTTTTATTGAAATGGAAATGAAGGCGGTCAGGGCTTTCCCTAACCTGCGTGAGGGATGTTTCATTGCGGGGAGTGTGCCAGGGATGTGTTCAAGGCTCTGTTCTTCAGCTGCCACCCTGCAAATGTGCTGGAAATATGGTTTGGGGGCAGAAAGGGGGAGAAAAGAGGGGTTTGAGAAGGGCTGACACATGCAGCACTCAAATCTTGAGGCAAATCCCAGAGTGGGGAGCACGAGGAGCAAGAAATCGGTGTGAGGGACAGGGTGGGTGACAGTGTCGTGGTGAGGGTGGGTAAAACTCAGGATTTACACCAGAGCTGCACATCTGGATGAGGTGAAGGATTCACATCAGAGCTGCACATCTGGCTTAGGTAAAGGATTCACACCAGAGCTGCACATCTGTATAAAGTGAAGGATCCCAGTCAGAGCTGCACATCTGGATGAGGTGAAGGATTCACATCAGGGCTGCACATCTGGATAAGGTGAAAGATTCACATCAGAGCTGCACATCTGGATGAGGTGAAGGATTCACACCAGAGCTGCACATCTGACTCAGGTGAAGGATCCCCACACACACCTCGCTGCCAGCACTTGCTGGGCATTTCTGTCCCATTTGAAGAAGCCCTCGGGATGTGAGTGACAGCTCCGAGGTTCCTCAGCGCGATCTGCAAAGTGCACAATTAAAATGTGCTCGTTTATTGTGGGAAAGGCCATTAGGAATGAGTTGATGGATGACTCGGTGCTGCTGGATTTGAGAGCCCCAGAGGCTCTGTGTCCTGAAGTCCCTCCCAACACTCCCCACTTGGCTGTTAGAGCAGAAGTAAAAAGTTGTTAATGCATTAAAATCCACTTTTCCAAATTATTTCCATTTTATTTATTAAGTAAAAAGTAATTAGTACTATCCATATTAATAATTTTTGCTCCACTATCGAGGGTGATAAAAACATCTTCCGGAGCAAGAGAAAGAACAAGGGAGTGATGGAAGCCTTTAGTTCCCATAAACTTAATTCCTATAAAGTCTGGACAMCCTGGGCGGATGCCTTGGCTCAGAAATGACCTCCTGGCTCCTCTTTTTTGTCTTGGTTTTTAATCGGAGCCAGGAGAAGGAGCCCAGCGTTTGCCAGGTGAGCGGGAGCTGTACCCTGGCAGGGAGCCYGCAGACCCATTACTGCTCTGCGGATTAAAATAAGGACACAGCCAGAGCTGCGCAGGGAGGAGGAGGAAAGAGGACAGAGAAGAGCAAAACACTTTGTTCTAATTCAGGTGAAAAAGTTAATCTGGGTGTCCTCACAGAGCGTCTGCCACGTACAGGGTGGAGGAGGAACACATTCCTTTGGTCCAAGCGTTCTGTTCTTTAATTATCGCTGTGTGCCAGGCTCCAGGAACAATCCCAGGCTGCTGCCGGAGCTCTGCCTGCTCACACCATCCCCAGCAGCCCCAGCCCCACTGGGAGGGCACAATTCTGGGTCCTGTTCGTGRTTTTGGGACCAAACCGCTGCAGCTTTGGCTCAACATTTGATCCCTGGCTCTGTTTCCTCAGGGCGGGTCCTGATAAGAGCACGAGGMGCTCAGGAACTGAGTGATTTCAGCTCCCGGGTCCCAAAGCCGTGGCAAACAGAGGTTCTGAGCCCATTTTTCAAGCTGGTTTTGAATGAAACACATCTTTTGGTGGAGTTTTAAGTCTAAAGGACTTCACTGTGAGATCCAAATTTCACGGAATCAAAGAATCCTGGGATGAATCAAAGAATCGACATGCCCAGCTTGCTCCAAGCCCCCATCCTCSAACATTTCCAGGGATGGGGCAGCCACAGCCTCTTCTATTCTCATACACCCACACTTCCTCTTCCTTCAGGGAATTAATTCCTGTCATTAAACCCTTAAATTTCCAGGTTTTCCTGCACACCGTGCTTGGGCACTGATGGCAAAAGCAGCCTTAAACAAATGCATCTGAAAGCCTTTAACTGCCCCTTCAATGTTCCCACTCTCACTGAAAAGCTTTCCTGGGCCATTTTCCATCGGGAGAATTTTCTGATACAAAACGTCTCTTTGCAAAATCAAAATTGCTCCCGGAGCCTGCTGCAGTTTTGCCAGAAAAATTCAATTCACCAGTGGGGAAATGGAACTGACAGCGTCCTGCCTGCCCATCTGGAAGCCTCACAATGTTTGGGTTTTTTTGGTTTTTTTTTGCTGTGTATTGAAGGACAAAAAAACCCTGAAATGAAATGTTTCTTTAATTTTTCAAACAAACAAACAAACAAAAACATGATAATGCTTGGAAATCCCTGATATAAATGAGCTTATATCAGGGTTATTGCTGCCATTTTTGGGGGTTTTTTTCTGTCCCTGTCGGAATGATTTCCATCATTATTTTATAATGATATTTTTTTCTGGAGAGGAAATTCCATTTTTGGACAGGTTTTGGGCTAATGAATTGAAACTAACTGGGAAGACAAGGTAAGGAGCAGAGAGAGCAGGGAAGGAGTCRCAGGATATGCTTGACCTGGGAAAAATTCGTTCACCTATTTGACAAAAATTATCTTTTGGCTAAGCCAGAGCCATTTTCCTGTGCAGTGGAGTTGGTTTCTAATTGATTACACGCAGAGGCCACTCAGATGTCTGAAAGGCAACGCTTGGACGTTTTTATTCTTGCTGTTATTGAAGAGATCCCAATTTCAAACCAACCATTTCAAGCTGTCATGTTTCTCATTATCGTGGTAATCAATTCCCTGGAATTCTGGCTGGCTGGAGATGTGAGTTCAGAGCACTGGGGGATTTCTGTGCTTAGGAAAAACTAAAGTAGGGTCCGGTTCCTTCTCCTGGAGTGGCTGAGACTGAAATCCCCAGGGAGGGGATGGTCCCACCATCATTTCAGTTTTAGGAACTTCCCCTAAAATACAAAAAAAAATCACTTGGATGTGATTATATCCTCTAATTTTATACATGCAAATTTTAATGTGAAATATAATATATTACTAAATTTATACATCAAATTCTCCAACGTCTTAGGAGAATTATACCATCCTAAAATCCATCCCAAATTCCCAAACATATCTGTATTCCAATATTTATGAAGCTGGTTGGAGAAGCACTTGTCTTTATTTGACATTGTTTGTGCTGAGTAAACTCCTTGGAGACGAGGAGCAAATTCCTCRGAGAGCTTGTGGTCGGATCGATCCGTGGAGCTGTTTCCATGTTTTCTGATGCAATCCAGTGTAACAATGTTGTATCCCAGTAAACATGGAAATGGAGCAAGGAAAACATTTCTCAATCGGCTTCCTAAAAATACTGCTCTGGGTGGGGAGGGGCTCGAGTTTTATTCCAGGAGCTCGTTCAAGCCCTCCTCRGTTTCCACAATGTCTCGGATTTTACTCAGGCTTGGATTTCATGGATTTATGRCTTGGGGAACAGAGCTCTCCGTGGGCCAAATGCCCACGAGCGTGACATGCAAGAAGCGTTCCCGAGCCCAGTGAGCTGTTCCTGGGTGGAAAAGTGCCAGGCATGGCTGGAAGGGAGCTCAGGGTTTGGCCAAGTGGGCAGAGAATCGGGGCAATGCTGGGAGGGGCTCTCTGCAATTGCCTTTTCTGATGTCCTGTCTGAACGCTCCAATGCTTTGTTCCCGAGGGGGAAAAAAAGGTGGCACCTTTAAGGTGTAATTCTGGGATTTGGGTTCGTTGTGTTTCTGCTCCTCCTTCCCCTGCTGAGCCCTGAGGTGGAACATGGTGAAAATCCAAATTGTGCTGGAGCTCCTGGAGGGGAGGGAGGGAATGAGGGGGATCAGAATCACTGGGGTGGGGATGAGGAGCAGCCCTGAGGTGGGGCTGTGTCTGCACAGGGATTTTCCCTTTTTGGCCATGGYAAAGGGGAGCCCAGCACCCCACAGAACTCCCCACCCTGGCAATGTTTGGGGCAGGTTCTGAGCCCACAGCACAAATTTCCATCTCTCTCCTGATCCTGCTGCTTTTATCCCCATTTCTGGGACACCTGACAGAGCACATAATCCTCTGGGGAAGATAAAATCCCCCCTGTGCCTTTTCAGTCCCTGCAGCCCCTTCCCAGAGGGAATTGATTCCAGCAATGCCATCTCAGCCGGATGGAGCTAATCCAGCTGTACCCAGGATAATTCCATGAGGTGACATTAAACCTGAGTGGTTTCTCCAGACACAGAGATTGTTCCACCACGAAGGAAGTCCCCCTGCCCCTTCCCTCCCTGTGTGTCTCTGGGACAGTCCAAAAAATAGCCCTGGACATCTGAAAACGTGCCYTAATCTTTTGTCAGGGAAGTGGATGAGGTCACAAGGCTGGGAAGGGACTGGTGGAGAGGACGGTGAACTTGAGACATCAGACAGAACCGAGTGGGCTGAAGAAAGGTGGGGAAACAGCCCAGAATGTTCTTTTTCCAGTGGTTTTTGTCCTTATCTTTGGTCCAGATGGAACTCAGTRGGTTGAAAACCCTTTTTTTCTGTACAGAGGGTATCAGCTGTTCTGTTTTCAGCACTGAGAGCTGCACAGAGCATGGAAAGGAAAAGAGAAAGCAATGGATTCAAACTCAAAATCYGAGGTAGATGTGGACAAAACCGATTCAAGCACAAAATTCAATGTRGATTCAGCCAGGGCACTCCCTGTGTGCAGCAAGAAATCCCCTTCCACATGGCAATCCTGCTTTGGACCGAGTCCATTCCCTCTGGGTTTGGAAAATGCGTTTTCCTTGTTGGCATTTGCCAGTGTGCCAGGCCTGGACTCTGCCTGGCTCCTGGAAAAAACGCTGCGGGTGCTCAGGAGCAGAGGGAAGGTGAATCTCCAGCAGCCCATGGAAACGGGCAGAGTTAGGCTGGAGTTTTCAAAAGAATTAACGCAAAAGAGATSCAATATCCTGCTGCCACCCCGACACAGATTGCCTGCGATAAGCGCTCCTGAATTCTCATTTCCTGCCGGAGCCGCTCAGGCACGGAACTCTTCGCTCCCAATCCTCAGCCCGACAGGAGCAGCTCCGTCCCAGGGCTGTTATTTGCATAATTGGGTGCTAAGGAAAACAAAGGCCACAAATTGCTGATAATTGCCCGGCGACAATTACCGGGGGGTAGGTCAGAGGGGCGGCAGGAGGGTGCAGTCTCCAGGTGTGCCCAGGTCAAAAGGGACTCGTTGTGAGGGGGATGTGTTGGGTGTAACAGCTGTCAGAGCCACTGCCCTGCCTGTGTGACAGCGTGTTCTGCGATATTCCAAAAATTCCAGTAGGGCAGAGAGACCTCTGCCAATGGGAATCGGGGTTAGGGCTTCCCGTGGTACTGAAAAGGGAGAGCTGTGAACACTCCTGGTGTTGCNTGAACACTCCTGGTGTTGCAGCACAGGAGCACCTGACCACAAAAAAAAAACTATTACCAAAGAGAATAGAGGTCCCAAAATCATTTTAATACCTGGGCAGAGTGAAAGTTGTTTCTCAAAAGAGCCCCCATGGCATTCCAGAAGAGAAATCTCCCCTGGCTGCGGTGGGGTGGTGAACTCGAGGGTCGGGTGGGATAAACTGGATGCTCTGGATTGACCCAGAGCTCGCTGCAGGGAGCTGCCTTCTTCTCACTGGAGCTGCAAAGTTCCCCGGTATTTAGGAACGTGAAAAAGTACAGAGAGCCTGAGGAAATTATATTATTTTTCAAATGGCCTTGGTTTTACTCCTACTGTCCTTTACTGCTCCAAAATGCTCTGCAGAAGCTCCGTGTGTCAGTGACAGCCTCACGAATTATGGGGATTTAAACCACACGGGGCAGTAAAACGTGCCCCTCAGCCCGTCAGTGACAGTGTCAGACAATCTCAGAGGGCACACGGAGCACTTGGCTGGGACATGACTTTTTTCATTCTCTCGGGGATTCTCTTTCCCTTCTGTCTCAGCTGCAGCAGCCRAGGCAGGAGAGGAACTGTCTGACAAAGGTTTCATTGACACAAGTGGATGTTTTTTGCTCGAAAGCACTTCCTTCTCGGCTGAAGGCTTTGAAGTGTTGTCTTTGTTCTTTCAGGCTTGCTAGTTTGTTTTTTTTTTCCCTCTTTAAAAAAATGATAGACAAAATACTTGAAAGTCATCTTTTAGCCCAGACAGAATCACAGGAGCAGCAACAGAAACCCTTCATTTGCAAAGGTGTCATCCTGCTCAAGTGCTGCTTTTGAAATATCATTTGCTAATCCTTGTTAAGAAAGCAGCGCCTTAAATAATTGAGAAGTGCTGGTTGAATTTTAAACCTGATTTACTCCTCGTGTTGTCTTCTTCCTTCTGTGCATCTCAGCRTGCTCTGCCTCTGATCTTTGTCCCTCTTTCATGTGGCTTTGGCTTCGCTTTCTGCAAAATGGATTCATGGGGATGAACTCCCTGCAAAGTCCAGTGGATCTGCATCCAAAGGTGCCATTGTGAGGCCAGGGATTATAAATAAATCTGGGTTTTAATATCTGAACTGTCTGGTAGATTGAGGGGCTTCTAAAACCTGGAATTCTGTAATTTCTTATTTTGATCCTTAGTACCAAATGCTGTAAATGCCTTGGTGTGGTGACCTGGTTCTCCATGGCTGAAGAAATGGCAATTTCACTSCTGATTTCATTGGAAAAAGGGTCAGATCTGTTTCAGACTCTGCAGGAACAGGTCCTGGAGGTTCCTGGTGAGGAAAAGGGCCCGTGGTCACACCGCCAGCAAGGAAATTCCTGTTCCACAGAACTGCAGCTCAGGCACAGCAGAGATCAGCAAAGCAGCAGGGAGAGCTGCTGGGTGTGACAGCAGAGACCTGGGGGGAAACCTGGCTGGGGGAACTCGGGATTCACTCTGGATTCACTCTGGATTCACTCTGGATTCACTCCTGATTTACTCCTGATTCACTCAGCATTCATTCCTGATTCACTCCCGATTCACTCTGGATTAACTCCTGATTAACTCTGGATCCACTCCGAAATCACTCCGGATTCACTCCTGATTCACTCACCATTCATTCCTGATTCACTCCTGATTTCACTCCCAATTCACTCCTGATTAATTCTGGATTCACTCTGGATCACTCAGCATTCACTCCTGATAAACTCCAGATTCATTATGGATTCACTCAGCATTCATTCCTGATTCACTCCTGATTCACTCCTGATAACTCCTGATTAACTCTGGATTCACTCCTGATTCACTCTAGATTCACTCCTGATTTATTTTGGATTCACTCCTGATTCAGTCCCGTGCTCAGAGTGTTCCTGTCCTGTCTCCAGGCTGCTCTTACCCACCAGAGAGGGCCCCTGGCAATTTTCAACAAAATGTTTGCCCACAATTTCCTAAATACTTCATTAAAGTAATATCTTCAAAAATTATTTATTTTTAGTATAGCTGTCACTGATGGGAAGCTCATCTCAATACTGCTGAGCTGGATTTTCCTCAGGTCTCATATCTGGGATAACTTAAGAGGTCACTCTTTATGATCTGTAAAAAATCWGAGTTATTGGGATTTAWAGGGGAAAAAAAGAGAATTCTTTKCTCCTTGTTCTTTCTGCTGCTCCTCTCCCTCCTTCAGMCCCACAGTAGCAGAGGAAATAAACCCCAATAAAGCAGCCTCAACAGTGGTTTTTTTTTCAAATCCCCATTCTTAGCAGAGGGAAGGCTCAGCTGGAAGCCCAATAAACCCTTTGAAGCGATAATTTGCGCCCATTCTTTTAAAGCCTTTTCCCATTTGAAATATTAGTGGGAAAAGGGGATTTGAGGCATCGGGATCGCCAAAGCAAACATTTGACACGCTGTTATATTCAACTTCTAGAATACAGAGCTCAGGAACACGGACCCAGGCTGCTGCTGGGCTGGGATCACTTCTRACTTCTGCARGAAGGACAGAAATTAWGGAAAAACTCTGTTTCTGTGAGCTTGAACTCATTGCTGTTACACAGGAGGAGGATTGCACCGAGTTGGGATGGCAACAAATTGTAAAATAAAATATTTCTATTCTGGKATGGGGGATATGGGCTGATTTCTGTCTCTCAGCACAGCCCCAGTGACACTGATGCTCTTTCCCTGTGCTGGGCCACAGAAATGGATATTTGGGTGTTGGYGTGGGCTGAGAGGTTCCCTTGGGCTCTGTTTCTGAAAGGTGACACCATCAGCCCAGCTCCCAGACCTACGGGAGCCTTTCACTTCATGGAGCAGAGCGTGGAGAGCTCAATCCCTTCCTAAAGCTCGGCTCCTGCATTTTGGGAGCTGGGAAATGGGTGTAAAATCCCCAAGGGCTCAGCTCCTGCATTTTGGGAGCTGGACATAAAAATCCCCATAGCAACAAACAAGTGTTTGCTGTGCAGAGGGTTTCATAAAAAATAAATAATAAAAACCACTTTTCTGCATCCCTCCCTCACTTTTCCTCCTTTTTTTTTCTGCTGTCCTGGAGGCCAGGGTGGCTTCTCTTAACTTTTGGGATCCAATTCCCTATTTTGTGAATTCTGGTGGAAACCTCTCTTAAAAATCTTCATTCCCTTGAAATCACCACCGAATTAAAAACTTTTTTTTGGGATGAAAAGGAAAGGRAGAAGCAATCCGCACGGCACCAGCACATGAGCCTGGTTTCTTTCTGCTTCCAGGTAAAACATTCCACACGTCCAAGGTGCAAAGCRAGGCCTGATGCTCTGTGTTTGTCATCTCCACGTGCAGATCCAGCCCCGCAGCCTCCTGCTCCTGCTGGAAAGAAAAACAAACGCGGGACAATGGGAGAAAGCGCAGAGCCGGGCGGGAGCGGGGCTGGGGGGAATTTTGGCATTTCCCAGGCTTCGGTTGGGGAGCAGAGGGGGGACCRGGCTGCTGTCATTGTCCTTGTCATTGTCATTGTCGCCTCTGTAGAGCCCTGGCCGTGCACAGCCATCCCAGTGTACCACACAGATCCAAACTGGGATCACTTTGGATTTTCCAGGCTCCGTGCACTCTGCTCTTACCCGGAATACCGCTCTGAATCCGTGCAGGGGGAAGGTGGGGGAAGGTCTAAATGAATTTATTTCTAAATGAATTTATTTCTAAATGAATTTATTTCTAAATGAATTTATTTCTAAATGCTGTATTTGGCAAACCCACCGAGGTAGCCAAGAGCAGAAAATCCCGTTTGCAAGAGGGATAAATTCGGTTTTCTGACTCTCCAGAACAAAGGAGGAGTTTTAAACAAATCCCTGGATTTAATGAGTGATACCAAAAGTGCTGCTTGGCTGCTGCACGTGAGGCTCTCCTCAGCAGAAGCAGAGATTTCCCTGGAAATTAAAAAGAAAAAAGAAAGGAAAAAGAAAAAAACAGAGTCCTGCACGTGCACGGAGGATGCCATCCTTCCAAAAAAAATTGTATTTCCCAGTGTCCGTGTCCAGGACATGCTGGAAGCACGGAGGGGCCGARTGGAGCCTCCCCTCACAAACGTGTCGCTGTTTTCCCTTCGCTCGTGGCATAAATCATAGCRGAGAAAAAACCCCTCTGTTAGCACAGAGCTCAGGTTTGTTTATTTTTTTGCCAGCTGCAACACGCTACCCTCCGAGGGGCTGACGGCAGAGCTGCGGGGCCGTGTCAGAGCCAGCCTGGGCTCCGGCCCCTCTCCATGAATTACAACCTTGTCAGGAGCCCATTATCCACATCCATCCCTCCCTTTATACACCCAGGGATGGAGTTCTTTCCAATTAACGTCGGGGGTTTTTTATCAAATCAAATACCTGCACACTAAATTATATTCCTGGTGCCAGGCTGGCTCTGCCTGGCTCAGCCCCGGGACACTGGGGGTTTGTTTGAGTGGTTGGGGAGGTCCCACCGAGCGCAGGAAACGCCGCTTGACCTTCCCCACATGTTTTGTTTGGGAATATCGGGGAATATTTACCACAACACGTCCCAGGACCGCTGCCTTAATGGTAAAAATATTCCGAGGAGCAGCGTGGAGGCCTGGGGGGGCAGGGGGGAGGAAGGAAAGGGGCTCGGTAAGAGGCTGCAGCCATCCAAGATGTTTGCTCATCTGTTTTCTGGAGCCGGTTTGTTTTGTTTATTAATAGGCCTTGAAATGCCAAGGGGGAGGTTGAAGGTGAACTGGAAATGCCAGATGGTCCTGGGGCACRGGGGGCTCCCTTTGTGCTCGCTCCAATTACTGGGGTGCTGCCTCTGCCCTTTTTCTCCACCAAAGGATGCTCTTGTTGTTTTAGAAGGGGCCAGGAATGTCAGCAAACGAAACTCATGGAAGTTTTGCTGAAGGTCAATTTAATCATGGCCCAGCACTCTCCGTGGTCAGATGCACAATAGTCCTCAAAATCACTTAAAAATAAAATAATTAATAATTAAAAAAMCCTAAATAATTAAAAAATAAATGAAGAGGCTTTGCTTTTCAGTGGAGGAAAAGCTGTGAGCAAACAGCGTTTTTACACCCAGCTCTGCAAGCAGCCAGGAGATGTTTCTGCTGTCACTGTGACCTTACAGGGTAAGAATTCCACACAGGGCGACTTCAGGCAAATGAAATTGGGATACAATCAAATAAAATTGGGATACAAGCAAATAAAATTGGGATGCAGCATCCCTGTTCCTGAGAGTTTCATCCTGTAGTGCATCCTCACAGGAGGAAAGGTCTGTCCCTGCCTAAAAACCCATCCAGTGACCACTGGCACCAAACCCTGCCTTTGTGGCCTTCCAGCAGCATTGGGATTTGGAAAATCCAGAAGGGTTGGGGTTCTTCTGGAGCTTTATCTCATGACAAKTTCAGCAAATCCAAGAAATCAGAACATGCTTAAGATCCGAGGTCTTACCCAACCTCCTGAGCAGATCCRGATCCTTTAGAGGAGGGGGACCCCAACATGGAACAGGTCCTGGTGCCTCATTGTCCACCCAGCTCCGAGGGGGATGAATTGGCCACTCCAAGGAATGGCCCAGAGACAAAATGTTAATCATGTGTAGCCATTTAATTACATTAGAGCCTTTATTAAAGCAGGCACAGAACACAGAGGTGGCCTGCTTCTACTTTTGATGCAGATATTATGGAAATTTATGGCCCTGATTATGCCAACCTCGTGAAGCCCCTCAGGTTTCTGAACGGTTTCCAAGCTGTCCCCCTTGCCCAGGCTGGAATTCTTTGTCCTTTTGTTCTGGTTTTGCAGCGGACCCCCCGAGTGTTCTTTGTGTGCTGCCCTTCCCTGCGAGCCCGGGGCTGGGGCTGGCCCTGGGTTTTTTTGGCTGCTGGAAGGAAAGTTTGCTTCGGAGGTGAAAAATTTGCCTTTTAAATTTCTGCRCAGTTCATACCCAGATTATAATTCATAGCCAGGGCTGAATACCAAATGACCCCGTTGCTCATTTCCACAAATACCCCAAGAGGCAGGCAACGAGGCGGGGGGGAACCCTGGCCCGAATCCAACGCTGTCAGAACCCCAAATCGACGGCATTTATGTCAAGCTTGGATTTGGCCTCTTCCATCTTTCATTGCGAGCTCTCAGATTAACAGAATATAAATATTGCATGATGCCCCAGAGCTGCCCCGGCTCCRGGATGCATCTTTCCCCCTTGAACAAGGCCAATCCTGTGAAATGGAGTCTCCAGGAGAAAGACTGGAAAAGCTGTTAGCGCCTGTTCCCGGTGCTGTGAGCTCCAAAATGCTCGTGGAGACTGAAACTTGGAGGAGAAACTCCCAACACGAACCAGAAAGGCTTTTTTGGCAGCGCCAGGACCACTGTTTCCATGATGCATCGTTAAAAAGGTTTCGTCAAAGTCAGTCCTGCTGGTTCCACGCTGTCTGTTATCCYGAGGATTTTCCATAACAGAGGAAAAGAAGGAAATAAGAACTTTATGGAAAGGGAGACAAACTCAGTGGAAATTCTGCTGAAGGGTTTTCAAGGCCGTTGTACAAGATTTGCTGTCTCCTGCGAATTGTGGMTTATTCCTGTTTTCCAGTGGYACAGGAGCAGCTCAGGGTTTTAYATTTMATTTAATTTAAMTTMAYTTAATAATCACCTTTCTGTGATCCTTCCTTGTTCTGACACCAGGATTGCTCCATGTCTGGTGCTGATGGTGATTTCTTTTGGGATGCCAAGCAATGGGACACATCCCTGCAAACCCCATCCCATTATCCCATAATTCTGTGCCAAAATAGGGACCAAGCACAGGTTTCACTTCCATTTTGGAGTCGTTTCTTCCTGGTATTGAAATTTTGGGGTGGAACATGTGGATTTCAGCTGAATCCCTAGGGATGCCAAGCTCTGGTTCTGTGGGAAACCAGCAGGGTGTGATTTCTCATTTCTCTGGGTCCAGAAAACAGATTTCTCAGAAAACACGTGGCTGTGATTTCTCCATTTGCTGTTCCTGTGCCGTTCTCCTGACACGCCATCAATAACCATGGAATTCCAGGCCTGATTTCCACGGTGTCCTGCTGAAAACCACCTGGGTTTCACTTTTCAGCAGCGTTTTAAAGGAATTCAGCAGGGGCTGAACGTGGTGCTTGTGTTTGAGCTGGGATCAKTCTTGTTGAAGAATGGATCAATCAGGTTGGAATGAGCATCCAGGCTGGAAAAAACAACTGGAAATTCAGGGTTGTGAAGGATTTTCCAGCATTACTTTCCCAGGTAGAAACCTTTCACTAAACAGGCTTTGCCCAAACCTTTGTTGCCACAATAGGATGTGCATTGATCCTTTATTGAGAACAATTTCTTCCCTTTGGAAGTGGCATTCCCTGAATTTGCAGACCTGCCGTGTTTCTTCCTGGTTTTCCTTACTTCGATGAGCTCCAGCTCCCTCCACTCTCCCGTGTCCCATTCCCCAAATCCCCGACCTGGGGGATGATTTTTGGGATTGATCCTTTTCCAGAAGCTGCTACAGGAGGCCGCCTTTGCCAGCAGGTGTCACCATAAGAGAACGAGAATTCCGGCTTGGCTGTTTCTGCAGGAAATGGGAATTCTGTCCCTGCCCTTATCCCATTGAAACTCCCGTATTCCACAGGGCCTTMGAGCTGCTTTAGGAAATTAAAAAGGTCAGAAAGCAAACAGGAGAASCACACCGAGATTGGGAAAGAAGCTCGGCAGCGTCATCAGGGGTTTGATAAAGTTGTGGCAGCAGGGACTGGGTGAGGATTTGGAATGGCAGAGACCTCTGGATCCGTGTGTTCCCTCAATTCCTGGGGCTGCAGCAGCTGCGAGCTCCGGGGGCTTTTCCTCCTGTCCTGAACCCTGATTTCTGCGTGCTCTGAATCCCGATTTCTGTGTGATCTGAGCTCCAGTTTCTGTGTGCCCAAAGCCCTGATTTCTGCGTGCTCTGAACCGTGATTTCTGTGTGCTCTGAGCTCAAATTTCTCTGTGCCCTGAGCCCCGATTTCTGTGTGCCTGAGTTCCAATTTTTCTGTGCCCTGAGCCCAAATTTCTCTCTGTCCTGAGCTCTAGTTTCTGTGTGCCCTGAGCCCAAATTTCTCTGCACCCTGAGCCCAAATTTCTCTGTGCCCTGAGCCCAATTTCTGTGCACCCTGAGCCCCGATTTCTGTGTGCCCTGAGCCCCGATTTCTGTGTGCCCTGAGCCCCAATTTATGTGTGCCCTGAGCCCTGATTTCTCAGTACCCTGAGCCCCGATTTCTCTGTTCCCTGAGCTGTGTTTGCAGGCAGCAGCTCCTCAGACCCCGACATTTGCACCAAAGCTCAGGGAACCCCTGCCGGGTGCACTGTGAGCTCTCAGTGGAATTTATTCCGGGTGTAATCAGTGCAGAAATGAGATCTCCCCGTTCTCCTGCCCTTCCCTTGGACTTCCAGTGGGATTTCAGTCCCTCCTCTCCCACTTCCCACAAACCAGCAGGAACAAGTGTCTGTCCAAAGGATTGCCAGGAGATGCTGCAGCAAAAGCTATTTTCTCCCAAATTTCATGATTTTCCTGATCTCTGACCCTGCAGAGGGTTTTTTTGGGGTGGTTCTGGCTGATTTGGTCATTTTTGTGGAGCCCAAATGGCCTCAGGACAACCCAAATCCTCAGCACTGCCCCRTGCCAGGGAAAGGGTCTGAGAAAGCGTTTTTGGATTTCTCTTTTCTTGTATAAATATTGGAAATAAAACCCGCTGCAAACTGAAGGATTAGTATTTAGCTCTTTATCTAAATACGCTCYGTTCCCCCCCGCCCCCTCCCCAAAATAAAATCGCGTTGTTTGAAATTTCCAGGGAAGCTTAAGGCCTGAAGCATTGGGTGAGATGTAAATTTCTTAAAATATTTATCCATCCATAAGTGGCTACATATTTGACATTATTATAGGGTTTCTCAGTGTTCCATTTTATTAAAAAATATTTATTTGGTTTCTAAGATTACTGCTTCTCTGACCACAGAAAATTCAATTACCGAAAACTGCAGCTATCAAATTGGTTGAAAATAAATAGCCTTTTATCCAAACCTGGCATGGGCTGGTTTACTTTTAATACGTCGCCATAAAAAAAGAAGCTCTTTCCACAGAGAGCCGGTTGGGTACAGAGCGAGAAGCCAAGGAATACTTTGCATCATCAGGTTTTATTTAAAATAAGGGCGGGAGGGGGGGTAGAAAATAAGTCGTTATGAGACTAATTAGCAGCTCGTTCTTCTTTTTTTTATTTTATTTTTTTGTTGGAGTACGTGACGGGAGATCTCTCCAGGCGTTTCTTTTGTCGCGATAAGTGAATTTTGATTCGTGAGATACGCATGTAACGATCCCGAATGTTTTCTGGATGTCTCCGATTTGAGAGGATTAAAGAAGGCATTGAGTGTGCGACGGGTGAATAATAGAAATTAGCGCTGGAAGAGCTGCTGGAGGGTTTATTAATTGATTTTCAATTMATTCTTCTTTATTAATTGATTTTCACCCAAGCGGGTTTATTAATTGATTTTCAATTAATTCTTCAGCATCGCTGCCTCAAAATTCGTGGAGGTTTTTAAATGAAGGAAGGACCCGAGTGTGGATAAAGCATTTGCGACACGGAGAAAACACGCGGTGTCTGCTCCAACAACGCCCTTTCCACAGGCCAAACAAACCAGAAAGCAGCAAATTTTAAAAAAAAAAGAATCTTTCTCATTTCCACCTCCTTAACAAACCGGGCTGAGAATCCCCCTTTCTTTTAATTTATCAAACTAATTAAAGCGTCGCTTCTCGCGGCTCTTCTCTCTCTCTGTCTCGAAGAGAGAGAAGCCACCGCGTCTGTCACCAGGTCCGAGGCCATCAAAGGTTGGAATTTGCGGCATCCCCGGCCCGTGGCACCGGGGCGGTTCCGCCAACAGGAGCTGTCCGCACATCAAGGATGCTGCTGAGAGACAGCCCCGAGCCCGGGATGCTCCAGAGAGCCCCGGGGATGAAAAACTCGAGAGATCAAAGCTGGGAGATAACGCCACGGTCCTSCCAGAAATGTTGGTTTGGAGGGGAAATGTTTGGCTGACTGCGGGGTGAGCGTTCGGTGCTTGCAGGTAAACTCCGAGGGTAGCCAAGGGATGAGGAGAGAAATAGAAACTGGATTAAACATCCCACGGTGAATCGCTATGGAAATTACCAAATTTTCAGTTAATTACCCCAGAGATCGATGGGAAAACTGGGCAAATGTGAGATGGGTGAAGATATTCCTGTGCATCCCACTGGGTACGGGGAGAGAATCACAGTCACAGCCATCTCCTCGGAAATGGGGAGCGTTTCTAATTCCTGATTTCTGAGTTTTCATGTTTCAGGAGTGCACAGGACGAGGATTATTTGGAGATCTTGGCCGGAGCTTGGGGTCAGGGCAGCAACTCCGGGCCTTTTCCCACCTCATCCCCTTCAAGTTGCCCCTAAATCCCCCAGAGCCAYCACACCGCGCTCTGTGCGAGGTTTATCAAAGCGAAACAACACTTAGGAAGGGCTTTGGGAAGATTTTGTGAGGAAAGGACTCCCTTAGAGTTGAAGAATGGCTGGCTGCTGCGGCRTGGATGTGGTTTTACAGGTCTGTACACACGTCCCATTGTACACAAAAGCCACTTATTTGTTTAAGGCCGGTGCTGAGTGTATGATGTGACACGGAGCCATCCAGCGAGGCTGCTCCAGCCAGCACTGCAGGCAGAGCTGAGCCCGGACCTGCTCTTTAATCCCCTTTCTGATGRCATTTCCCAACTGCATTCACCTCCCCGAGCTCGGAGTGTGATTGTGCAGGGAGATAATTCAGCCCCGGCTTTGGCAGAGCCTTTCCCGGCTCCCCTGGAGGAGAACCGAGAGCCCCYCGCTCCCTGCAGAGCCCGGGAGCTGCGATGCTGCTGAAATGTAGCTCAGGGATCAAATGGAGTTGAGCTATCTGTAATGGATCCTGCACTCAAAGCCAATAGAGCATGAGCTCAGCAATCAGCCGGCAGCCCATA
>NW_026623769.1:115157-122534 GCF_030028575.1 Malurus melanocephalus | reverse complement strand
TTCTTCTTTGTCCTACGGTTCTTAAAGTGATGGTGTGAGGCGAGCAGAGAGCTTGGGAATTACAGGAGCAGCTCCCCAGATTTCTGCAGCGAATGGAAATAAAATAAAATAAAATTAAAGCCTGTTGCAGTTCTGAGTGGGGCTGGGTGAGATGTCCCCACTGTCCCACTCACAAACTCACTCCTGGCTTGTACCTCCTGAAAATCATCACTTGCAGCAATCCTTGGGAGTGTGTTGGCCCCAAAAACCTCCCATATTTATATATATATTTTTATATTTTCAATGTCTGCTCCCAGATAACGTTGCTTTCCTGGTTTTCAAAACCCTGCCTGGAATAAAGAGCTTCTTTGGGAGCTTTTCAAATGGGAGTTAGAGCTTCCACGTTGCCTTGGTAGCAGAGACCCTCCGTGTTCCAGGGCTCCTACAAACAACACATTGACTGTGGCCCCCACTTTATATTCTCACTAAATCAAGGTAAAGTTTTTTAAAGCCCAATTCATATTAAAAAATTTTCCTGCGGGTGTGAAGTGATTTTGACAGTAGGYGCAGCTCACACCAAGAACCCTCCAGACTTGTGGCTTCAGAGCAGAGAAGGAAAAAATATAGCTCGGGGTGGGGACAGGAGGTAGAAATGGTTGAGAGGACYCTTTGGTCTTTAATTCGTGTCAGAGGAGCCCCAGCTGTCGCCCAGCACTTGTCCCAGATTTATGGATCATCTGTTTTGTTAATGCTCGTGGATCTCTTGCTGAACATAACCCTTCTGGAGGGTTTTTGCCCTGATCAAAGGCTGCTCGAGTTATAAATGTCCCTGTGATGTCTGCGGGTTTTTGCTGAGAAGAAGCTGCATTGATGGGAGGGTTCTCGGGGTGCTCCTGGAGCCATTTATCTTCCCCGTGTATCTGAACTTTAATTTTACAGATATTGGGCAATCTGGGCTCTGAAAGGACCAGAATTTCTGGGCTGAACCCCTGTTTGTGTTACCTAAAACACTGAATAGCCACTTTTAAACATTTCCAATATTTTGTCTTGAATTTCCCCCACAGTAAAGTACATTTCCAACATTTTGTCTTGAATTCCCCCACAGTAAAGTTTTATAGAGTTTATACCTGTGCATGGAGGTCACCTGGGTGGGTTCATTAATGTTCATTAATTGATTTTCCTCTTCAACATGAATGCCTCAAAACTTGCAGAGGTTTCTTAGTGAAGGAGGGRYCCGAGAGTGGGTAAAGGATTTGTTRTTTGGGGGAAATTCTTCTCTGCCTGCAGGTGGAGGAGATTGAAGGGTAAATTTAAATAAAGGAGGGAAGGATTTGAAGCTTGTGCAGCTCATGATGTGACAACTGRTTCTTCACCTTTCCTGTTCAGCATTTTCCAGTCTGAGGTGGTGATTTTAATGGAATTAGAGGTTGTTTGTGGATCAGCAGCTGCCAGGCTCATGTTCTCTGCTCTCCCAGGGCACCTGGGTGGCTCCAAAATTCCAGCTGCAGCTTCCCCAAGGCACTGAGAATGGGAGAAAAGAGCAAAACTGTGATTAAACCTCCTCTCCTCTCAGAAAAGGAAGGGGGTTCATTATCCCTGTGGAACTCCATGGGCAATATTGGATTTCTGCACTCTGGGGCTCGGAGGTGTCTGGGGCTGAACGTTTGGCAGGAGCATGGAAATCACAAATGCAGAGTCTGACATGGACCTGAGCTGAGAAAGAGTCACCCACCGAGGGAATGGCAGCTGGGAGATTGGATTTTCACATCATGGAATCATGGAATCATGAACTGGTTTGGGTTGGAAAGGACCTTAAAAATCCTTTTTTAATTAATTTAATTTCACCAGGACAACTTCCCCTCTCCCAGGTTGCTCCAAATGCCATCCAGTCTGACCTTGGACACTCCAGGGATCTCAGAACCTCTGTGGGAGCTGAGGATTTTAAAATCCTCTGGGATTTTAGGACTCATCTGAATAGTTTTGATGTTTAACCGAGCCCCTGCCTTAGAGAGGGCAGAATTCTTGATGGTTCCTTCAGCTTTTGGATGGAAGCTTTGCCAAGGATGGAGCGAGGCAGGAAGTTTGTGTCCCTTTGTGGGGTCATTGGACACATTCCCATAAGGAATATCCCTCATCCTGGAGCCTGGGGGGGATTTACTACAACATTTGGAGAGTTTCTGAGTGTGGGAGATAAAACAAACAGAGAAACTGGGATTTTGAAGGGATTTCAGTGCCACGGTTTGGCTCAGCAGCAGCACAGGTGAGTTTGTTGGAGTCATTCCCTTGGGAATATCCCCCAAAAAACGAGGAATGAGCCCCCCAAAACAAGAGCATCCCCAGGGGAGGAGATTGAGGGATGGAAAACGGTGCCTGAGTGCAGAGTGGGCACCTTGAGCAGCCTCCAGACCTCATTCCAGGCTGATCCAGCTTTTGGGTTTGCTCGTTTTAGAAACCAGAGGCCAACGAGAGCTCTCAGGYTGGAACACTCGGAAAAGGCCACAGCATTCCCAGCTCCTCGCAGCAAAGGTGTTAATTTTCATCCATTTTTAGAAAGGCATGATTATTGCTGGCCTGGCCATTTTATGTCCAGTGCTTTAATTACTTGAGAACAAACTGTTTTACCCAATTCCCACAGCGATACTTTGGAAGGCAAAKACTCTGGCAGGAGTCAGGATTATTTCTGTGAGGGCAGGAAAAGGGTCCAGAGCGCTCCATGAAAAGCTAAAATCACAGCCCAGCGTCCACTCCAGCTCTCCCCAGGAATTCCTGCAGGATTTCATCCCAGATCTGCGTTTTGGGGACACATTTGGAGGGTTTATTGCTGCTGTAAAGGGCACGAAGATAATTTTCCTTTAATTCCAAGTCCCATTACACCCAGCCAAGCCCGGTGTCGTTTTACAGACATGAGAACATAGAAATTCCCTTCTCAGATTCCCTGTTGTTTATTGGTGAGGATTCTCCTTTCTTTTACAGCAGCAGCRGGGAGGAATTCATTGCCTGAGCTGGTTTGATTTATGTTATTTACGTTCCTCCTTCAGTGTTTGTTAATCTGAAATCAGATAACGAACTCTGCCCCATCTGATTTAAGGCCATGGAAAGATGAGAAAAGAGAAAAAAAAAAARCTGTAACATCTGAGCTAATAATTCATAATTAATAAGCTTTGCATATTTCTGAGGTTGGCAACATTCTCGGGGTTGTTCAAAGGTTTTATCCTCATTTTATTTTTTCCAAATAATGGGATTTTTTTTCAGCTTTCTATTGAATTGGATGAGACCCTCTAGAAAAAAATGATGTGAAGATGAGCCTGCAGTTCAGGCTGACGAGAGGAATTCACTGAAGTGTTTCTGGGGAAGAATAAAATCAGGATTACATTGGATCTTCTGCATTTCTCACAATGTTCTCTGCAAAGCCGGGAGCAAACATTTTTAATCTTTGCTGGTGAATCAAAAAACCCRCTGGGAACTGGGAATGGGGCTTGCTCAGGGCCCAGATGGAGCTTCCAGCCCACAGCAAGGAGCTTTGGAGTGGTGAAAGATGCTGTGCTGTGCACAGAAATCTGTAAAAATGCCCGGTTCTCCTTAGGGGGGAGTGAAAAATAAACCCATAAACTCATTTCTGCTATTAATGCAACATTTCTCCAGGAATTTTGCTAGAATTCATTTTAAAAAGTGTGAATTTAAGGTCGAGTTTTGCCCTCCTTTCCAGAAAGAAACATGAAGGAAAGGGTTAGGGTTAGGAAATGTAGGAATTTCAAAATAAAAATTGGAAATAGAAATTGCAAACCCCAAAGTTTGTTTTTCCTGTGAAAACCGGTGTGTTTTGCTGTCTGTGTCCAGAGCAGCTCACAATCAAATTTCCAGGATTTTTCGTGGAAATTTTCCAGYCTGGAAGTAGAGAGGGAGCATGTAGAGACAGAAAGGGATGGAAAAGGGGTGGTAAAGCCCCCAATAAATCTGCCAGAAGGAAAGGCCCTGGGAAGGAGCCGGGTTTGGAGCTGTCTCCAGCCACCACATCCCATCTTTTAACAGCATAAATAGCTGGGTTTAAAACTCAATTTCTCCTCTGCAAATGTTAAATTTGCTGGCATAAGATGGCAGCTTTTGACATTGGAATATGGGGCCATTCCGTTAGATTTACAGTCTCCAAGTCCATATTCCCTTGAAGATTAAACCTTCATTAAGTTCCCCCTTTTTTCCCCTTGATTTCCTGCCTTTTGCTCACATCACACTCTTAACTTTCATAAGCACTCTTGGGTTTAGTGCTTTAATAAAAACAGCTTCGGTGGAGCTTTAAAGGGCCGTCAKATTCCCTCCAAACCTTTTGGAAATTCCCCCCTAAATCAGTAACCCAAGCTCCCTCCYCACCCCCTCGCCTCCCACCATACATCTTCATTAAGATGCATCCCAAAGAAGGGCAGCCCATCATTTAAACCATTACACCCAGGCTTGATTTTCTCATTTTCCCCTTTTTTTTTTGATATTTTGAGGGGTTTTTTTTTTCCCCCATTGTTATGACTAGACAGAGGATCACACTGAGTGCATTAGCCAGCCTCTGACTCGGGACACCCACTGCTCGGAATGCCATTGCTCCCTGCGAGGGAAGGGCCGAGCCCTCCTCTCCTGCAGCCCCAAATCCCTCTCCTTGGCCATATTTCTGCCCCAGGAATACTTTGCTGGCAGCTCCAGCCAGGCAGCGTTGGAGAGCTGCGGTAGTTTGTTGTCAAAATGAAAAATGGTTCAGTGCAAAAGGTCCCGGGGCCGGGATGCGAACAATCAAGGAACGCTAAGTCAAGCGTTTGACAAGGAACTTTGGTCTCGCTGTTAAATACCACTTAATATTGTCCTGGCTGATAATCCCCGCTGTTTAACAGCCCTGGAAGCATGGCTGGGGATGGCATCCTGCCCCGGGCTGGGGGAGAGCGGACACATCTGGGGGATCTGCCTGAAAAACGGTCAAATATTGGGGATCTGCCTCAAACATGGCTACATGTGGGGGATCTGCTGCAAACCGGGTCAAATATCAGGGATCTGCCTCAAACACGGCCACATGTGGGGGATTTGCCTCGGACTGGGGGACAGCCGGCCACATGTGGGGGATCTGCCTTAAACCCATCCACATGTGGGGGATCTGCCTAAAACCCCATCAGATATTGGGGATCTGCCTCAAACACAGCCAGATGTGGGGGATCTGCCTTGGGCTGGGGGACAGCCGGCCACATGTGGGGGATCTGCCTAAAACCCAGTCAGATATCGGGGATCTACCTCAAATCTGGCCAAATATTGGGAATCTGCCTCGGCTGAGAGGGAAAATCCAGCCAGGTATTGGGGATCTGCCTCAAACCCATCCACATGTGGGGGATCTRCCTCAAACACAGTCAAATATCAGGGATCTGCCTCAAAACCAGCCAGATATGAGGGATCTGCCTGAAACATGATCAGATTTCGGGGATCCACCTCAAACCCATCCAGATGTGGGGAATCTGCCCCAAACCTGGTCAGATATAGGAGATCTACCTCAAACCCAGTCAGATTTCAGGGATCTGCCTCAAAGCTGGTCAGATTTTGGGGATCTGCCCCAAACCTGGCCAGATTTCAGGGATCTGCCCCAAACCCAGTCAGATTTCGGGGATCTGCCAGTGAAAGAAGCGCTGTGTCTGTTCACGGCCAGGTGAATCGAGATTTTGCGGGATGGAAGGTGCGTCATGACCTCGGTTCTGCTTTGGGGTTTGTGTCCAGAACATTCAGGAGCGGGGCAGTTCCAGCTGAGGGTGGTGAGAGGTGGAAAATGAGGAATTTCCAGCGCTCCTGGACTCTGCTGGATGCAGCCCCRRAGCATCCCAGCCTTTATYGGAAAACTCTGCTGTTATCACCTCCATCTCCACAGCTTCCCCTTAAAAAATCCCTCCTCAGGGGACAGGATGGCATTTCAGGGAAGATTTGCTGCCTCCAGGCCGTGACCTCGGCTGTGTCCCTGCTTGGACTGGTCCTGGAGCTCAGGTGGCTGCGGGGGGGGAAGGAAAATTTGGGAATTTTGGGGATGGGGAGGGAAATCTGAGGCTGGGATTGTTCTGGAGTGGGGGTCCTGGATGATTCCTCAGGGTRGGAATTGTCCCCAGCCTGGGGACAAGGGACACAGCCAGACCCTGGCACTGCCACCAGAGTTTGGGGTTTGTGCTGGAATTGTTGGGATCCAGGGGTGAAAGCAGAGGGATTCCCCCACTGGAGATGGGGTGAGCCCAGTTTGGGGGCTTTRTGGGGGAAGAAATGTCCTTTTGGGGGGTTTAATAGGGAAGAAGAAAAGCCCATTTTGGGGAATTTATCTGGGAAGAAGAAAAGTCAATTTTGGCGCATTTATTTAGGAAGAAGAAATGTCCATTTTGGGGGTTTAACAGGGAAGAAGAATAGTCAGTTTGGGGGGATTTGTGTGAGAAGAGGAAACATCCATTTTGGTTTTTTTGGGGGGAAGTAGAACAGTCCATTTGGGGTGCTTTGTGTCGGAAGAAGTCCATTTTGGGGTTTTTTTGTAGGAAGAAGTCCAGTTTGGGGTTTTTTTTTGTGGGCTGTGGAGCTGGGAGTTCTCTGCCCCAGCAGCATTGGGAACTGGGCAGTGCTTGCTGCTTCCCTGGAACATTTCCATGGGTTTAACTCCATCCTGCCAGGACCTGAGCCGGGCTTTGGGTGKGACGAGGTGTCACGGTGACACTCACAGCTCTTCCTGCTGCCTCAGCCTGTCCTGCAGCTCTGGATTCTGCAGCTTTCCCATCACACAGGGGCTGGAAGGGCAGGACAAGCAACCCCGGTGGCATTTCTGGGACTTTTGAGCCGATAATTCCTTAAATAGACACTTTCAACAGCCAGGGGAGAAAAAAAACTCCTTAAACCACCCAAGTAAAAGCTCCAAAATGCCCTGGGGTGTCCACAGCCCAGATGGAAATGCCTCTCCCAGCAGAGCTCTGCAAAAAGAGCTGGAAAAGCCCATCCAGGGGTATTTTAGGAAGGCACAAATCTCCRTCCCCATTTTTCCCAGGACAGCTCTATCAGCAGCCCCAGGGTTATTAAAGGAGCGTGGTCACCAGCCAGTGGAAACGTCTCGCTCTGGATTTAAAAATGAGGTTTCCAGGATCTCCCTGGATCCCAGCCCAAAGCTTCGCCTCCTGGGCTGTCAGTGAAGGTCCTGAGAAGCTGCTGTGGTTGTTTCCCTCTGGTTTCTGTCCTCAGCCATGGAAATTTCGGGATGTCAGGGCCGTGGGCAGCCAGGGTGCAGTGGAACTTTGTCCTCAGCTCTTCCCCACCGGGCTCTGACCGAGCAGAGTTTGCTCTTGAGGAATGCTTTGCAAAATTCTTGTGGTACGAGAGTAGAAAGCAGTAAATCAGAGTTCTGGGCTCCTGCACTCAATC
>NW_026623769.1:109353-113184 GCF_030028575.1 Malurus melanocephalus | reverse complement strand
TCCTCAGAGCTACAGGATCTTCAATAAAAAATAAAAAAAAAATAAAAAAAAAAAGAGAGAGAGAGACAGAGAGAGAGAATGAGGGAAGATAATAGTTTAATTAATAGAAGCTGGCAGCTTCCCAAAGTACACGGTGGCAGTTGGAGAGGGGGAGCTCGGGGTGCAGGGATGAGGCAGAGCCGAAGATCTCGGGGTGGATCCTGCAGGGAAAGGCCAGTGCTGCCTCGGTGAGGACCACTGGGACCTGGATGGGCCACCAAACCTGGAGGGGCTGGGCCACCACACCTGGCCAAGCTGGGCCACCACACCAGGATGGAGCTGGGCCACCAAACCTGGGGGGACTGGGCCACCACACCTGAAGGGGCTGGGCCACCACACCTGGATGAGTTGGGCCACCACATCTGGATGGGCTGGGCCACCAAACCTGGGGGGACTGGGCCACCACACCAGGATGGGCTGGGCCACCAAACCTGGGGGACTGGGCCACCACACCTGGATGAGCTGGGCTACCACAGATGTCCAGGCTGGGCCACCACACTCAGATGGGCTGGGCCACCACACATGGCCAAGCTGGGCCACCACACCTGGAGCAGCTGGGCCACCACACCTGGCCAAGCTGGGCCACCACACCGGGGCAGGGCAGGGGCTGCAGGATCAGGGTACCGCCCTGGGCTGGCACTCACCAGGCTGGGGAAGGAGCTGTGGCTACCAGGGGGGCTCGGAGCACTCGGTGCCAGCTGTATTTCCACCTTGCTGAGCCATCAGCCCCCAAGGCTTCCAAGGACAATATTTTCCCTCTGGATTTCCAGGGGCGAGGGAGGCGTGCCTKGTGCTGGCCTCAGCGGGGCTGCAGGTAGCCAAGATTCCTCCTGGGCAGGAGGACACGTGGGTCARTGGCAAATCCCCCCAAATCCTGTCCCTGCTCCTTCCTCTGTCCTCTGCCCCACGTGGATCTGTCTGCGGGGTTTGAACCTGTCCTGGTGTCACTCGGTGCTTCCAGATCTTGTTTTCTAGAAAATCCTTTTTATTCCTCCTCCTCACCCCCTCTCATTCCTTCCCCCTCCATCCCAAAATCAGTCCAGCTTCGTCCCAGCTCTCCTGGGAACTGGAGCTGTCTGGTTTTTTTTGCCCGGTAAGGCATTCCCATCACCCCAAATGTGCCCGGGGAAGGACTCAGTGCCCCGTTCCAGCCGGGGAGGGGCTGTCAGTGCCATCTCCTGCCCCAGGGCACTCCTGTCCCCGTGCCCGGGCTGCATTTGGGGTCTGACCCTGCACCCACAACCCCCAGATGGGATTTGGATCATCCTGAGGAGCTCATTCTGCTCATCCTGGCTGAGCTCTGCTTTAATTGAGCTGTTTGAGGAGTGGGGAACAGCTCAGGACACCCCCAGGAGCAGTTTTTGGGGACATCCCCGGGTGCGGAGCAGGAATGGGGGGCCAGTGGTGGATCCTGGGTGGGAGGGAGTTCAGGATTGTGGGGGCACAGCAGAGCCAGGTGTGGCTGTGCCCCCAGGGCCCGATTATCTCCCGATAACCACATCCTCCCAAACTCATTTGCTGCMGCGTTTTCCCAGCTTTTCGTACAAAGGAATGATTTAGATAAACCAAATTGACCAGAAAATTCACCAAGTGAATTCCAACCCCCCCTATTTTTTTTTTTTTTATAAGAACACTGAGTAGCCCGTCTGGGAGGGGGTTTCAGAGTTAAATAATCCCATTTCCAGTTTGAATTTCCATCCTGGGTGTCCTCCCCGCCGCAGATCTGTGAGCGTGGAGATCAGCCTGGGGCTGGCTGACATCCTGCAGGGGTGAGGGAGGGGTAAAAAATGTCAGAAACGAGCAGAAAATGCAGTTTGTGCATTCCTGGAGCTGCTGCCACCTGTCCCCGCTGTGCTTTAGGGTGGCTCAGCAGTTCCATTCCTGCCCCTCTCACCCCATCCCACACCTCCCACCGTCCCAGGGTGTCCCAAAYCCCAATGTCCAGCCTGGCCTTGGGCATTCCCAGGGATCCAGGGGCTGCTCTGTGCCAGGGCCTTGTACCCTCTCAGGGGGAAACCCAAAATTTTCCTCAAAACCGAGGATTTTTCTGCATCTGCAGCCTCTCCCTGGAAGGACAATGTTCTTTTTTTGGGGTCTGCAGCTGATTTAGGGTCAGGCCGGTGACTCTGGTCCCCCTAGAGCCTCCCCAGGCTGAACAATCAGGAAATTTTGGGGAGATCTTCACTCTATGGAGCAGCTTTAACCTCACTGGTGGGGTTTTGATCACCTGGAGACACCCGGGGTTACCAAACCTCCCCAAAAACAGCAGAGCTCCTGAAATCCCATTCCTTAAATCCCATTCCTTAAATCCCTGGGGAAACCCTCACTGAGCTCAGCCCCTCTAATCCCCAAGGTTCCTCAGCCTGACCATGAATTGGGGAACTCTGAAGGACAATTTTGCACCGTGATTCACTAAAACCACGAGGTTTTTTATTTTTTTTTTTTTTTCTGCAGGAATGCATCCATTTCGGAGCAAAGCTTCCCAGCTCCAGGGCAGTGRGAGCCATCTCCAGCAGACAGGGGGAATATTTGGGTTGGAACAGCCGAGWTCCCAAATCAGAGCTTTCACCACGAGCTTATTGCATGTTCTTGGGTGGGTCTTGTCTTTTCTCTGCAAAATTTATTCCTACTGCAGAGCAAAGCTGTTTTGGAAATCTCCACTTTTTGTGGGATGGGAAAATTGTCAGGCGATTTCGGATGTTATCCAGAATTCTTTTTTTTTTTTACTTTTTTTTTCTTCAGGAATATTTTTTTCGGACGCATCACTCATCTTGTTTTAGGCATATTTTTAGCTCAAACCAAAAGCAGATGGTGGAGAGGAGGGTTTGTCATTTTCTGAGGGAAATGGTGAAATCATCAAATTTTGCTTCGGATGGAATTTAGAGAAATGGCTGCAAGAATTGATAAGAATAATTTTTTTTTAATTTTGCAGCCAGTGGATATTTCCAGTTTTGTTGGACAAAATCAATGCCTGCACCATCAATATTTTGTTTCAAATTTTGCTTAAACCTCTCAACTTTTTCTTGACTGAAACCTTTTTTCACTGAAAAACAATTGCAAGGCATTTTTCTTTCATCACTTTCCCTGCAAAAACCTCATTATCTGGAGCAGTTTGCCTGACCTGAAGTGTTTGAAGAATAATGGAACAAAAAATATTCCGTTGATGCTTTGGAATTCTTATTTCAAAATCTTAATTTAAAAAAAAAAAATAATATGAAAAATAATGGAACAAAAAATATTCAGTTGTAGTTTGGGAACCCTTATTTTCAAATCTTAATTTAAAAACAAATTCATGTGAATCTTCACTATTTTGACTGTTTTGTCCTATAATTGTTTTTGCATGCCCATTATTTTCATAAATTCCAGCCAGCAGTGAGACACCTCCAACCTCTTCTGGGCCTTTGATCAAACTAAAATCTCTGCTCCTGCCAGCGCCAGATTCTGAGGCTGAAATACTGGCCTTTCTTTTGGATTAAAACAATTTCACAAAATATTTGCCTTTCTTTTGGATTAAAACAGAATTTCAATAAGTATTTGCCTTTCTTTTGGAATGAAACAACATTTCACAAAATATTCACTTTTCTATTAAAATGCCATTTCACAAAATACTTGTCTTTCTCTTGGATTAAAACACCATTTCATTAAATATTTGCCCTTCTCTTGGATTAAAACACAATTTTATTCAATATTTGCCTTTCTTTTGCATTAAAACACAATTTCACAAAATATTCACCTTTCTTTTGGATCAAACCACCATTTCATTAAATATTCAACTTTCTTTTGCATCAAAAC
>NW_026623769.1:106521-109198 GCF_030028575.1 Malurus melanocephalus | reverse complement strand
CTGCCAGGATGGGGCAGGGTTTGTCCCCACTCTGAACCTTTCCATGGATGCGCTTTTTCCCCTCTGATTTTGCCAGTTTGGCTCAGGTGGAGCCAGGTCCTGCATGTCCTGGCAGTGCCCAGCAGAGGCCTTGGAGAGCCATGAGAAGTGGTTTAAAGGCTGATTTGGGTTTTTAGTTTCTATATTTTCATGCGTTTGTGTTCTTGTATTTCTCTGGTACAACACCAAAACTCCCGTTCTTGCATCTTTAAACAAAACAATCCCTCCTGAACTGAATCTAAGGACACCTCAGAGCCCCAAAATATGGAAACGACAGCGAGTTGGGGGGAGCAAATTTGGGGTGGGTGACATCATCACCTGTAAAGATCATTGGAGAATTAAGACCCAATATTTTAATAAGGCAGAAGGTGAAAATCGCGTGATTCGGGGTCCGTTTTGGGTGCAGCCTCAGGAGGAGGAGGCTTTGTCTGCCCTAATGTACCAGTAGGCCTGTTAGGCCTGGATTAAAGTTTCTATTCTCATTCTCTTAAATTTGTCTGGTTTCTATTTCAGATTAACCTGATTGATAAGGCATCACTCAGGCCCAAAATGTTCAGATTTTTAATCACTGACACCATGGAAATTCTCATTGCTGCCCTATCAAAGGGATTCTCTCAATCCCAAAGAGTTCGATAATTTGGGGATCCAATTTGCAGAAAATCTGAATTGGTTTGAGTGGAAGATAAAGAATAAACCAGCGAAAATCAGCTCCCCTCCTACATGAGTAGGGCAATTAGGATCCCTAATTGCCAGGGCTGATTGGCATCTGAGCCCTGTGACTCACAGGGTGTTCCTCAGCCTCTGCCACCCCTGAAGGTGTCCCTGGTGCCACCTCCCAGCGCTGGCACTGCCAGGACAGGGAGGAAGAGGCCAAGGTGAGGGAGACATGAGCTCACGGAACAGTTTGGGAGTTGTCCCCGACGCGGCGGTGCCCGGTCCCAAAGCCTGACCCACACTCTGTCCATCCCAAAGAGCCTCYCCCCGCTGGGCTGGGCTTAGGGAATGCCACCCTCCAACAATGCCAACCCCAGAGAGGGGAGGGGACAGCCCTCCTGGGCCTGCAAACACAAACACATGAGGTTTTCTGTTTGCTCACTCCTGGTTTATTTTTTTTTATTTTCCGTGCTGCTGTTGAGGTGACTTTTCCACTCGCTGTCCCTGGGAAGGGATGGCAGCAGCAGAGCCTGGGGCTGGAGCTTCACCACCCTCTGGGACGTGTCAGCCCCGCTGTGCTGATCCCTCAGGATTTCAGTTTCTCCATTTCCACGTCTCTGTACCCCTGGAATTCCTCAGTGTTTAACTCCACAGACAGTGCTGAGCTCCTGCTCTCCCATTTTTACACAAAACAATTCCTCTGCAGCCCCAAACTCAAGGACACCTCCCTGGGCCAGGCCCCAAGAGATGGAAACAACAGAGAATTGGGGGAGCCAACTTGGAGTTTWTGACTGCATTGGCTGCAGCTGCAATTGGAGGATTCAGCGAATCCCGATGTGCAAATGGACAAAAGTGAGAAAGGGTGAAAAACCCGTGAGCCATTGTCCATTGTGGGTGGGCTGGGAGTACCCTGAAGGCCCTGCAATCAACAGAATTGGTTTTAATTCTGTTGATTTTGTCCAGCCTCTGGTTTAGGTGGCCAGATTTTGGCAGCAGACAGGACCCAAAGTTCACCCAGCGGGTGGGTGTTTCCCCAGGACCATCCCAGCTGGGTGCTGCATCTCCTCATTCCAACTCCTGAAGAGCCTCAAATTGTCCCCCTTTTTTCACACAGAGCTTTGCAAACTGAAAAGAATTGATGGGTCCGGTGAAATGGGTCCAGAACCTCTGAACTTGCAGCCCCCAAAGGAGGAGCTTGTCCTGCTCTTATCCCCATGCCCTTGGGGACAAAAGGCTCTTGGTGGCACAGAGGAGTTCTCTGCTCCTTCCTGAAGGAGCTGGGGTTGGCTGTGGTCACTCTGAGTGACCCCGAGGGTCTCTGGCACCTCCCCAGACCCGGCTGACCCTCCTGGTGGTGTCACAGCCCCGGTCCTGTCCCTTCCCCTGTCCCTCCTCCGCTCCTGTCCCCATTCCTGTCCCCACTCCTGTCCTGTTCCTGTCCCATTCCTGTCCCTCTCCTGCCCCCTCTCCTGTCCCCACTCCACTCTTGTCCTGCTCCTTTCCCCATTCCTGTCCCTCTCCTGTCCCCATTCCTGTCCCATTCCTGTCCCCACTCTGCTCCTCCATCCCAGGGCAGCACCTCTGGCGTGACAGGAAGGGAACAAAACCCTCCCCAAAACCCTCCACAAAACCCTCCCCAAAACCCTCCCCAAAACCCTCCCCAAAACCCTCCACAAAACCCTCCCCAAAACCCTCCCCAAAACCCTCCCCAAAACCCTCCACAAAACCCTCCACAAAACCCTCCACAAAACCCTCCACAAACCCTCCACGAGCCCAACCCCAGCGCTGCCGGGTGAGGATTTCACCGCCTGCAGACCCACAGCTGCTCTTTTTTTTTTTGGGGGGGATTTGCCCTTTTTTCTGTCATTCCATCCACAGGGAAAGGACCCCGCGCTGCAGATCCCGTGTTCTCGCATTGTATGATGTGATGGAAATTAACACCTTCGTATATATATGAAAAACAGCTCCAATTAGATTTTTTTTT
>NW_026623769.1:100649-105706 GCF_030028575.1 Malurus melanocephalus | reverse complement strand
ATTTCAATCTCATTTTCTTGTCTGGAGCCCCAGACCTTTGGAACATCCATTTTCCCACCTTTTGGAGGGAATCAGCAGTAAATTGTCAGATAATGCCCTTCATTCAGGGAACATTTCACACATAAATAGCAAAAAAATAYAAACAGTGACCTCCATGGATCAGCTGGAATGGGTCTCCCAGGCATTTTCTCCTGACCTCGGAAACATCCATAACTTTTTTTTTTTTTTTCTTTTCTCTAATAAATGCATTTGAACTCCTTAAAGGATTTACTGTGTGGGTCTGAGGAGAGGTTTATTCTCTCCTGTGATGATTAAACAGTTCTTATTTTGACTCCTACAAGATTTTGGGATTTTAAATATTTTTCCGAGGGTCACGGGGGTGTTCAGTGGGAATTAATTGTTCCAKGATGCTCTGTGCAGGTGACAAACCCAAATTATTTTATTTATCCCTTTTTTTTTCTCTGATTGAAAATATTAATTCCAGGAGAATCATGAAGGTGGAAGTGGGAGAGGACAGAAAAACTTCTCAAAATGCTTTAGAAAGAGGAGAGGGAGCAGAGGATTAATCCCTTTGTTGGGAACGTGGGAACAACAAGGGTAGGAAAAGCAGGGAAACACCTGGAATGACCCGAATTTGGGGAAATTGGAGCTCTCGCAGAGAAAGGGAGTCAGGGCAGAGCTGAGCTGGGATTTGGGGGGCTTTTCTCCTCCACAGCTTTGTTCCTGGATGGGGGAAGCACCCAGGAGAACTTCCAGGAGAAAGAAGGCAGAACTTCAGGAGAATCTTTTTCTGCAATTAATGATCAGTTAGAAAAAAATAGAAGGGGAAAAAACATGTCCCAAACATAACATGAAACCTTTTAGGAGTATTTGGCCTTTTTAAGATGCAAATAAGGGATGAGCGAGGAGGAAATGGGGCGTTCACCTCCCTTCTTGTTATACCTGGGCAAGTTCCTCTGAGGCATCGCCCTCTTGGTGTCTTCCTTTTGTGATCTCTTAATTAAAAACAAGAAGATGCCAATCTGTCACAGAAAAAGGGCGTCAGGGCAGAGTTATCTGGGATTTGGGGGGATTTTCTCCTCTCCATCCTGCCTGGGTGGGGGAGCAGAGGGAGCCCCCATCCCTGGGCAGGTTCCCACCCCAGCATTCCCAGGATGATTCCTGGGTTTTCCTGGATTACCCGGAGCGTTCCGAGGAGCCAGCAGGGACCTGTCGGGTCTCGCCTTCCGCCACAACACCCGCGGGCGGCTGAGCCCAGCCAGGTTCAGGTGCGGGTTACGGGATCCCAGTCATCCGGAAAATCCGCGCTGCCCGAGCTCTCGGTGCTGCTCAGACCGCAGGAAACGCTCGGAGCCCTTTGTTCTGGAGCTTCCCGGGCTCTGCCAGAGGATTCCAGGCAATTTGAACACCCCAGAGCTCAGTGCTGCCCGTGTCAGACACTGCACAAGGTCTGCTCCCTGTTCAGGGAAGGAATTGATAGGAAAAAAAAGGATTAGGGTTAAGAAAGATGCAAAAAAAAAAATTAAAAACAAAAAAGGAAATATGCTAATTACAATGGTCACTGATAAAAACACCAATRTTTCTGTCCCCTATTTTCATGTTAATATTTGCTACCATTTCCTGACAGCAAAATGTTCCTCATGGYCATTGGAAGGAGAAAAAAATATTGGGGAAAACTCAAGGTGGGGCCAGAATTTGATTGCCTAAAAGAACAGTGATGGCATTTGCTAAGCAGAGCTGGATTCCTCCATCCAAAGCCTGAAGGAGGGAATCACCACCGTCGTTCCTGATCAATTGTGGCAGTGAAAAGGAGATTTTTGGTTTTTGGATATTAAATTTTGGGTTCATCTGTGTCAGGTGCCAGCTGTAAAACATTCTCATCGATTCAGTTTCCTGAAGAACCACAGAATTCCAGGATGGGTTGGGTTGGGAGGGATCCAACTTTCACCTGATCCCACCCCTGCCATGGCAGGGACAGCTCCCACTGTCCCAGGCTGCTCCAAGCCCTGTCCAACCTGGCCTTGGACATTCCAGGGATGGGACAACCAAATTATCTGGGAAAATCCATTCTTCAGCCTTGTGTTGTTACTCAGTTTCCCCCAAGGGGCTCCGGGTGCTGGGCATGAGCTGGAAAATCATTAATTTCCAGACCTCAATGGCACCCACCCTGCCATAAACCAGAAATCACCATTTTCCTCTTTTTCTCTGAATTTTGGATGTGATTATGAACACACCAMGGCAGCATTTTGAGGTTTATTTTTACCATTCTCCTCCATTCGGGACACTCCCTTTTCTCACCACCTCCCACTGGATTTATTTCTGTTTATCCTGGATTTCCACCCCAGCTAACGAGGGAAAATGAGCATCTCCTCCATAAATCACCCACAAAGAGCAGCAGTCAACATGTGGCCGTCACTTCCACTTCCAATCTGATCCCAGAACGGGAGCAGAGGCGTTATCTCCCYGTCTGATCAGGATGAAATGCTGCCAGGCAGCAGACGAGGCTCTTCCCCTCCTGCTCCTGTTCAGACCTGCTGCTTTTTGCCCTGGGATTTGGGATGGATTTCAGGAGAAAAATAATCTTCAGGGCAGAGAGTCCTCAAGCCCGGGGATTGCTGCAGGTGCTGGGGGAGGCTCGGGGGAGGGATTCACCCCCAAAAATCCTCCTGCTCTGCAGGAAAAGGGCACTTTGGGGCTGAGGGCAGAGCTCAAAATGAGGAGCCAAAAGCTGCTTTTGCTTTGGAAGGCCTGACTTGTCCCCACAGGCTGAGAACAACTCTTGGATTGATCAAACTCATTCCTGGATTGATCATAACTCATTCTTGGATTGATCACATTGCTGGATTGATCAAACTCATTCCTGGATTGATCAGAACTCATTCTTGGATTGATCACTGCTTATTTCTGCACTGATCAAAATAATTCCTGGATTGATCAAAATCATTCCTGGACTGATCAGAACTCATTCCTTGGTTGATCCAAATTCATTCTTGGATTGATCAAAAGTCAATCCTGGATTGATGAAAACTCATTCCTGGACTTATCACAGCTCAGTCCTGGATTGATCAAAACTTGTTCCTGGATTGATCAAAACTCATTCCTGGATTGGTCAAAATAATTCCTGGATTGATCAAAATAATTCCTCGATTGGTCAAAATCATTCCTGGATTGATCAAAATTCATTCCTGGATTGATCAAAATTCAATCCTGAATAGATCAAAACTCATTCTTGGATTGGTCAAAATAATTCCTGGATTGATCAAAGCCCATTCCCGAACTGATCACAGCTCATTCCTGGGTTGACAAATCCAACAGCCACAGGAGTGTCCTGAAGGTTCCCCTTCCACAGGATCATCCCAGAGCACAAACTTGGAGTGATTGAAGCTGCCATGGGGAAGGTAAATCCTAATCCTCATTTTTTAAAGGCTGCCAGAGTGAGGAATGAGGGAAGGAAAGAAGATTCCCAAGGATTGAAGTTTTTCTATCACCACAGATAAACCCGAGAGAATTACGAGAGTTTTATAAAACTTCGCTTTATTAAAGAACCATTCATTTTCCTTTTTTCTCCCCAGTCCAGTTTGTTGCTCACAATTCCMTTTTCCCATCCTGAGGATGGGATGGAGCTGTGATTTATCCCGGCTGGGAATCCCCAGGGCTGTTCCTCTCTCCTTGGCACTGTTGATCCATCAAATCTCGAGCCAGGCGATGGCAGAGCCACAGACACCGCGACCTCACCGCTCCTCCCCCTCGATGAGCTCCCAATGTTTATCTCTGAACGTTATTTGGCTGAAAATCTGTGTTGAGAGATGGAAGAGGATCCCCAGGATTGAAAGCTGAGGAAAAGCGAGCCCGGGGAAATCAGGAAAACTCATTGTCCGGGTTTAATTCCGCTCRGGAAGCTCCTGCAGGAGCTGCCGGGGTGCCCCAACCCTTTTTTTTCTCAGGTTGTTCTCACATCCTGTGAGCCCAAAGCCACAGCACAGAAATCATCCCCTCATCCCATATTTCGTCTGCTCCCTTTTCTCGCTGACTTTTACAGCTCTGATGGAGAGTTTGGGATCGTTTCCTGCAGACACAGCTCTCAAATAAATGTAAAAAACCTGAAATTGCAGCATTTGCTTTGTTATCACTGTGTTGTTTTTTGTTTTTTTTTTCTCTACAGGCAGGTCTGGACATGATTTTCCAGCCAGAGCTTCCACGTTTGTGTGATTTAATTTCTCCCAAGATATAAAAAAACAAAAACTAAATAAAAAAAACAAAAGCTAAATTAAAAAAAAAAACCAAAAATAAATAAAAAACCACCAAAAAAAAAAAATACCAACCCTTTGCGAGTGTTCCCACCCAGGAAAACAGGAGGATGAACTGGAGAGTTCCAGGAGAGATTTTCTCTCAGGCAGGGAAATGTGTCAGGAGGGTGATTGGGGTTATCTTCAGCACTGTTTGTGATTTATTTGCATTTTTTGGGAGGAATGGAGGTCAGGACTCGSTGCTGACTTTACCTGTGCAGGTGTGTGACCTGGGGTGAGGGCACAGAGCCCCCAGAGGGGCTCATTCCTCCTGCYTTCCCTTCTTATCAGCTTTAGGAACGCTGGAAATGCTTCTTTCTGTACCCTGAGAGGGAATTGGGTGCAGAATTTAAACTAAATCTAGGAATTTCAGGGAGATAATCCCAGAAGAGATGGATTCTGTCGCTGAATTCTGCAAAGGTTCTGCCCTTCTCTCTGAGCATCTTCTTTTTGAGTGAGAGCTTTGTGAACTCCAAACCAAAACCAAAACTCCTAAACCCTTCAACCCTGATCCATGTAAATAATATTTTACTGGGACATCTAGTGGAAGAGGGACACAGTGCAAATCCCAGCCCTTATCTGTGTTGGAATTCTCCTCAAACACATCCAGTCTGGAATGGAAAAAAAAGTAAATTTCCAAAGAATCCCACCAGGAGCAACAGGAGCAGTTTGAATCACCTTAATTTAATTTTTTTTAGATGTAATTCTGCAAAATCTCTGATTTCTGCTGGTTTTGAGCTGGTAAAGATTTTAAAAAATAAAAAAAAAAAA
>NW_026623769.1:98109-99609 GCF_030028575.1 Malurus melanocephalus | reverse complement strand
AAGCTCAGATCTCTCAGTTTGTGGATCCAACAATTCCTTCTGGGGCTTTCCAGGGAAAAATCAGGAATTTCTGCTGGAATTGCAGCAAGCAGACCTGCTCTGGAACACCGGGACTGGGCAGAGCAGAGTTTAGCAAAGGTCAGATCTCTCAGCTTGTGGATCCAGAAATTCCATTTGGATCCTGGAAATTCCATTTCCAGGGACAAAATGCAGGAAAATCAGGAATTTCTGCTGGAATTGCAGCAGATAGAGCTGCTCTGGAACACCGGGACTGGGCAGAGCGGAGTTTAGCAAAGGTCAGATCTCTCAGCTCTTAGATCCAACAATTCCATGTGGGGGTTTTCAGGGACAAAGTGCAGGAAAATCAGGAATTTCTGCTGGAATTTCTGCTGGAATTTCTGCAGGGCTGCTCTGGAGCCACTCTGGGAGACCCAAGAACCCGTTCACCAAAGCAGAGTTTAGCAAAGGTCAGATCTCTCAGTTTGTGGATCCAACAATTCCTTCTGGGGCTTTCCAGGGAAAAATCAGGAATTTCTGCTGGAATTGCAGCAGGCAGAGCTGGTCTGGAACTCCAGGACTGGGCAGAGCAGAGTTTAGCAAAGGTCAGATCTCTCAGCTCGTGGATCCAGAAATTCCATTTGGAGGTTTTCGGGATGAAGTGGAGGAAAATTAGGAATTTCTGCTGGAATTGCAGCAGGCAGAGCTGCTCTGGAACACCGGGACTGGGCAGAGCAGAGTTTAGCAAAGGTCAGAGCTCTCATCTCACAGATCCAGCCATTCCCACCTTGGCTCGGATGCCGGAGGAGCTGATCTAAGAATTCTCATTTTCCACGAGTCTGGCTCCTTCCAGCTTTTGGGATAACGAGGTGGATAAAACCCCACGAATGYTGTGCCTCCCAATCCTTCCCTGACACCCTCCTGAGTTTGCCATCAGCTGCTCCCAAACCCCACTGCCAACACACGAGTGAAGGGCTCAGAAAGAGCGAGCCTGGAAAAGAGGAGGGGTCAGGCTCACCCACAGCCTCCCCTCGTGTGCCAGGGCTCACAGACGTTTCCAGTTAGAGCAAGAAACAGCCAGGAAAAATGTGCAGATGCTTAATTCTCTCTGCAGGGTTTATAATATTACACGGTGAGCGTTTGCACCCTATACAATAAAACCACGTTGGCTTTACTACGTATAAAAGAAAACAAAACAACACCAAAATCACAAGTTTGACAGCAATTAGGGTGAATAGACATTTATTTTATCCCTTTACTAGCAGGACCAATTGTGATTTTATGCTCTGAAAAAGCTCATTTTAAAGTTTTATGTCCGAAGCGGCCCTGCCAAATCGAGCTTAATATTGTTACATTAAATGGATGGTAAAATGTGTTCCTAAAGCCCTCCATCCTGTAAAGGGCCTGGAGCTGGGGAGCTGTTYCTAATGAGAGGCAGGGWTTSAATCTCTGAATTGCAGCCCTGGAGGTGCTGCCCAGACCCTCCCAAGACGCTCCAGCCCC
>NW_026623769.1:82414-97443 GCF_030028575.1 Malurus melanocephalus | reverse complement strand
TCTTTGGGTACAGCCATCAAACTCAGGGATCTCAGCCTCCATTCTTCATTTCCATGAAGTTCAGGCCTGAGCTGAAATGGAGCAGGAGGAGCTGGGTGAATTCTCCCTGGAATGGGAGGTGGGTGAAGCCTTTCCCTGCAGCCCTTCCCTCCCCCTGCCTGTCCTAGAGCTGGGTCAGACCAAACCTTTCCTTGGAAAAACTGATCCTAAAACTGAGCCTATCCTCCCAGAGACCCCTGCACTGACACTTGTGACCCCAATTCATCCCAGCTCCCTCAAACCCCTCAGCCATTCCTTCAGGAGATTTCATTCAGCCACACGGGAGGTTTAATATATTAAAATTCCTTTAATTAGAGCACAAACAGTCACTTCCGAGCGGTATTGACCGGGCTTTTCTTTCTGCAGGTCCTCGCTGAAAGCTTTCCTGGCTTTCCTCGGGAGGTGATTTCCAGCCCCTTTGTTCCCTGGCACTTATTAAACAATTCTTTCTGACARCCTTAAATGCAAACAGCGAGACTGCAGCGACTGGGAAATTAAAAATATATCGTTAATACGATGCCAAAGGCGTTTTTTCCTCCCCTGTGAATGGTCTGACAGCATTTGCTTTTTAAAATGGAGCTGTTCTTTAAACAAATCATGTTTGGTTACTGMCTTGTGTCATAAACCTCTGGTCAATCATTTAGGGCAAGGTCTTAAATGTGGATTTAAATTCAAGATTTATAACGTTTGTTGTTAACAAATATATTTAATATTCCTGTTTTGTTTATTGGGTTTTTTTTCAGCCTGGGGAAAGGAAGGCTGAAATCTGGGGAGATTTCAGAGCCTTTTGCAGGGCATAAAGGGGCTCCAGGAGAGCAGGAGAGGGACTGGGGACAAGGGATGGAGGGACAGGACACAGGGAATGGCTTCAAGAGGGCAGGGATGGATGGGATTTTGGGAAGGAATGAGGGTGGGGAGGGGATGGAATGGAATTCCCAGAGAAGCTGTGGCTGCCCCTGGATCCCTGGAATGTCCAAGGCCAGGCTGGACAGGGTTTGGAGCACYCTGGGATGGTGGGAGGTGTCCCTTCCCACCCAAACCATTCCGGGATTCCATCAGTGAAAACCATTCAATAATGGAGAATAATTGGAACTCCACATTTCCCAGAATGGAAACATTTCATTTGGGATTTGTCTGCTTGGTGTTGRTTATTCAGGAGGCAGAACCCGGAGCCCCGGACATTCCCTGACAGAGCAATTCCTTCCCCATTTTCCAGAGTCYGGGTTGTGTTTTATCCCCTCCCGGCTGAGTTCAGGCAGAGCAGGGGACAGTCGGTGACAAATGTGCCCTGAGACCCGCCCAGACAGGTGACACCACCCGGGGGTGGCTGCAAATCCCTTCAGAGCCRCAAAATCACAGCCTGGGATGGGAAYGGGAATGAGCTCCGAGGAAATTCAGCGGGATTGAKGAGCAGAGCTCCGCTTTCACCCCTGCACCGCGACAGAATCGTGGATTTCCCCAGGATCCATCACCCCCATCCCCCAGTGGGTGCCTTCAGCTGTCCCTTCCACCTCTGCCACGTGTYTTTGTTTCCAAACATCGCTTTCCACGGCAGCCACAGCCCCGATTTTCCCAGGGGAACGCGATGGGGACGTTGGGCAACCAAGAACRGCGCTGCCAGCCAAGGTGGCAACRGGGAAAGCGGTGCCTTGGGAGGGTTGTGCAAGGTTTGTGTTGCAGGCTCTGGAGCCGGGCCATTCCTCCATCCTGCCAACTGCAGGAATAAAAAAATAAAATCCGTGCGGGGAGAGAGAGCGGCCGCGGTGATTCAGCGGTAACGAGGGAATCCGCTCGCCGCGGGGACAATTAGMGGCAAAGAAAATAAGAATTAACCAGCCCGGGCTGGAATGGCTTTCCTTGCCTCACACCTCYGTGAACCGAACACCTGCGGGGTGGATGGCAGCCAAATCATCCCRGTCCCACCCCAAAAGCTCCCCTTTTGGGATTGCAGCTCCGTGCTGATGGTATCAGGCTGTGCTTTATAAATAGAGCTTCCATCCTCACATCTACCTGAAACAGAGGTGGCATCCAGGAGCAATCAGCAGAAAAACGCGGCCCCCGTGGTTTGCAGCCCATCTGTTCGAATCAAGTGTGAAATCTGCAGGTTGATGGGGTGGGAGCGATGATTTCAGCAGAACGATCCCTGATTGCCCAATCTCGGCTTTGTCAGCTCAGGAACTCATCAACACAGCGAGATAAACATGTCAGGGTGGCTCCGAGTGCACAGCGGGTGCCAAACCAGACAATTCCAGCCTTAAATACAGCTGAAAACCCTGAATTTGGATGTTCATCCCCTGAAAACCCTGAATTCGAATGTTCATCCCCTAAAAAAACCCAAATCTGGATGTTCATTCCCTGAAAACCCCAAATTTGGATGTTCATCTCCTGAAAACCCTGAATTCAGATGTTCATCCCCTAAAAAAAACCCAAATTTGGATGTTCATCCCCTGAAAACCCTGAATTTGGATGTTCATCCCCTGAAAACCCTAAATTTGGGTGTTTATCTCTAAAAACCCCAAATTCGGATGTTCATCCCCTGAGCTCTGAGCACGGGGCTGAGGGGGAGCGTGCTGTGAATTTTGGCCTGGAGGGGATGGAGTGGAAGTTCTGGGTGTTGTTCTGGGCAGACTCAGATTCCCTGGGAGGAGAAGGTGCTGCAGGGAGAGCGTTCCTTTGGGAGGGGCCTAAAATMATGAAATAAAATAATTAAATGTCACAGCGCTTGGGTTTCTCCTGGAGGAGAAGCTCTGGCAGGGTGAGCCTGTCCCTCTTGGAAGAATGACTAATATTGCAAACAAACGGGGTGATAGAGGCGCTGGGCTCCCTTTTCCGACCGCGCTYCTTAAAGGTCATAAAAGCGATGGAGTTTTCCAGTTTCAGCTTTTCCCATCGCCTTTGCAGAGCAGWAATCAGGTCATTGGGCCACTTCCCTTGGCCACTGACCAACGCATCCTCAGCTGCACCCTAAATATAGCCGGCCTTTTTTTAGCATTGTCGGTTTTCCCACTTGGGTTTTGGTTTTTTTTGGTTTTTTTTTTTAATTTTATGTTTTCACTCGAATCGAGCGTGGCAGAGGAAGGTGCCAGATGGACAATCCTGGGAAYGCCGTTCCAGGGCTGCTGTTTGTGCAGGGGGAGCAGGCTGTGTTTGTCCCAGCACGCTGGCAGGGCAGGCTGGCTCCTGCAGCTGCCTCCAGCCCGAGCTCAGCCAACCAGGCTCGGCTCAACCTGCCAAAAAAACCTCCAAACCCCCTCGTCCTGGTGGCTTTGGAAGGCAGACAGCTCCCAGGCTGGAGCTGCAGCTTCCATGGATCAGTAACGTCCTCCTGCAAAGGAGTTTTACGTGGAAAAAACTGGGCTTTGGCTTGTCCGCCGCTGCTGCTGAAAGATGAGGTGTCTGCTCCGAGCTGGGCACTCCCTGCGAGGGTGGGGAGGAGTTTTCACCCAGTGCTGGGCTCACAGAGTCTCCTGAGCTGGACCCTCCTGAGGATCTTGGAGGGTCATGAGGATCCTGGGGTTTCCTGAGCTCTGAGCCCCACAGCAGAATTCATGGGGGATTTGGGCTGCAAAGGGCTGCAGATGAATTCAGATCCATCAGAAATGTCCAAAGCRRTGTCCCAGGGTGYCCAGASAYCCCTGGGAGTGTCCAATGCCAAGCTGGACGAGGTTTGGAGCAGCCTGGGAYAGTGGGAGGATTTTGGTTTGGTTGTTTTAATCAGAGGGTGTTTTTGATGAGGTTTTGAGGATCCTTTGTATCTCTGAGATCTCTCACAACCTTCATTCCCTTCTTGCCTTTGCTAAAGGTCTTGTGCAAAGATGAATCAAATGGATGAGGCTGATCCTACAGAGCCTCTGCAATCCCAGAGGACATCCAGGGGCTCCTGACACCCACTGGGAAGAGCTGCACGTCTGCAGAGAGCGATTTAATCATTTCAAACTTCACTACTGCATGTTGTCCTTCAGTTCTGCTGCAGGAATAATGGGGATTTCTTCCTTCAGCCCTTGGGCCTTGTCCTTGAGAAGCCTCAACCGTCCTGAAATCCCAACAAACAGCAAAAACCAAACGAGACACCAAAACCATTTCCACYCAGCTCTGTAACCTGCGAGAAGAAGGAGCAAAGGCCATTTTAAAGCACATTTTCCAATTTATTGTCTCCAAACAACCCCGGCCCATGGGTTTCTCTTCAGATAGACAGATATTTGTCACTCTATTATTGTTTTACAGTGTCAGCTCCAGACACTTAAGTATTGTTGGAATGCAGTAGGGGGGGAAAGAAAAAAAAATCATGTTTTAAATCTCCGATGGGGTAATAAACTGCAGCCAGGAGCTAATTGTGCTGAAACTCGATCTTTTACAATGTGTTATTGCTGGAGTGGGACTCCCCGAGCCCAGAGCACTGGGGTTTGTTCCACCATTAGTCAGGTCGTGCAGACACGCTCCCCAAAACTCCCAAATCACAGCTCTGCTCCCGGCTGGGGATTCCAGCTCAACGCTCCCAACCCTCGGTGCTCTTCATGCACGGAGCCAGCCAGGGATGGGATTAATCCTCATCGCCGTGGATTTGCTTCCTACAAACTTTCTTCCACCCAAGAAGCACCGTAGCCCTCCTGTCAGGAGGAAAATGAATCATTGCCCGGAGCCTGGAAGGCCAGAGGTGAATTGGAAGCCGCGCTGTGGAACACTCACGCTGCAGAATTATTATTTTCTTTTTACGCCAGCGTTAAATAATATTTGAGCTCARGGTGGCCAACCCRACGGGTGGTTTCAGTGCTGAATGAGACCAAAGAAAGGGTCCATCCATCATGGGCTCAGCTCAGGTTTTGTTCAACAATCCTTTTTTTTTTTTTTTTGGTTGGTCCCAAACTTTGTATCGACCAGATCTTAAAAATGCCAAGTCCGACTTTTAAATGCTAAGCCCCAGTTTGGATGAAATTTTTTTTGGTTGGAAAATGTTTTGAAGGTCCAATAAAAGGGATGTTTTTTTCCCAGTGTTTTTCTCATCTGGGTAAGGCCAATGAATAGATGTGCCTGGTTAAAACTGGAGAACTATTCCAAGGTTATTTTAGCCAAGGAGAATGAGATTTATTGAGGCTGGTGCAACTTTGGGGCTACATGGAGATGGGAATTCACTGAGTTTTTTATTGTCAAGATTTTTCAGCTGTAAAAYGCAGTGTGAAGGTTTGTTTTCCTAAGGTTTTCACCCAGTCCTGGGCTCACAGAGTCTCCTGAGGTGGAAGGAACCCATGAGGGTCATGGAAGGTCATGAGGATCTTTGGGTTTCCTGAGTTTTGAGCAGTTCAGCCCCGCAGCAGCCGACTGTGAGCAGAGTTCATGGGGGATTGGGGCTGCAAAGGGGTGCAGATGAATTCAAATCCATCAGAAATGTCCAAGGAAATGTCCAAGGCCAGGCTGGACAGGGCTTGGAGCATCCTGGGACAGTGGAAGCTGTCCCTGTCCATGGCAGGGGTGGGACTGGATGAGCTCTAAGGTCCTTGAACCCAAACCATTCCAGGATTCTGTTCCTGATGCTGCATCTGGAATGGAGCTGAAGGTTCTGGGTGTCCTGGCTGGTACTGACAGGAGGGGAAATTGTTTTTTCCCCTAAAACTGAGCAATCCCAGATTTTTCTGCATGTCTGGGGTGACTGAGCAGCCCATCAGCACCACCCAGGTGAGGAACAAGGCCAGTGGCTTCTTCCCACAGCGAGCAGCTGACAAGGAGACAAAATAATTGCCGAGCGTGTGATACTTAATCCGAAAGTGAAGAGCTTGGCACGGCAGGGCCCAGGCACGCAGGGAGCACATGGGAAGGGAGGAAGTGTTTTACACAACCATTTGTCACACCAGAGCYGCTCATTAAACACCATCAGCCTCTCTTCCCGAGGAAATTCGCTCCCTCCTGCCTGAGGAGAGCTGGGATGTTCATGGATATGCACCCGCCCTGAACTCCCGTGGTTGGGACAATTAGAAACTAATCACAGCGAAAGGCTGAATCCCAATACGGGGAGGGGGAAGAGAAACTGCTGAAATTCGGAGCTGTTCATCCATCATTCCAAGGGAACAAGTGCCAAAGGGAAGGAGCAGAGCTGGGGCCAAAGCAGCTCGAGGAGGTTTGGCTGTTTACTCTTCCTTTAAGTGTGTGTTTGGTCACGGGGGGTCYGAGTGGGGTTTTGTTGATATTGAGCTTTCCAGGGGCAGTTCCAAATGGAAGAGTTAAAGTTTGTTCCCAGCCCTCTCTGTGCATCTGAATTCGGTTCAGCCAAGACAAGAATTAAAGGCAGCTTTGGTGTAACTAATGAGAAAAAAAAAAAAAAAAAAAAAAAAAAAAAAAAAAAAAAAAAAAAAAAAGAGCCTTTCACTCATGGATGCTTCCCAAAGAGATGCTGTGGTTGATTAGAGCTGATTTAATTACTGTGCCTTACAAAGAGCACATCTCAGGAATCCTTCCAAAGTGTGGAACACACCCCCTGCCATGTGTACAACAACTCCTGCACCGTGGGCTCGCGGAGATTTCCCATCCCAGGACTATTTTCCAGTTCTGCGTGAGCTGACCAAAGTCAGAGATTTCCATCCTAAGAGGAATTCCCCTTGATAAAATCTAAAGTCATGGTAGTCTACAGTCAGAGCAAGYGAGGGGACACCAGAATGTTCTTGCTTACAGAAACCAGGAATTGTGATCATTTTTGACAAAACCCAGAAAAATTTAAACCTATCTGTAGAACATCTGGATTTCACGGCAGAAATTTTCTGCTCTGGGAAAATACGGATCAGCTCTGCCTGACATATCCCRTTGGGTCGGTGGAGGAGAAGCAGAGGAGAAACCTTCGGGTGATCCACGTTCCTCCCGTTCCTCCCCCGACTCTGAGAGGGGCCAAAAAAAGCTCCAGGGTCACCAGCACCTTTGGGGCCGAGGAGTTTGGCAGGTACAGAATATTCCACAGGCATCGGGGGGACGCAGAGCCCAGTCCAAGCGGAGCCCAAGCTCGGCTCTGCACAAGAGAGATGTTGATTGTTTTGGCCTCTTTCCTTTGCTCCAGGGGAAAATCGAGGCACCCTTCTCGGGACGTTATTGGTGCGAAATCATAAGTTACAGTTTTATTACCAGTGGCTGTGTGCGTGTGAGGGAGAGAGGAGGAGGTGCCGGGCTCAGGAGAGCATAACCACTCTTTTGTACCCATGAATCCATTCTTTTTTATTTCACTTTGCAAAACACAGGTTTAATTTAGGGAGAGAAAAATAGGAAAAAATAGGWTTTGCTTTTCCATACAGCGCCAAACAGCCATGTTTTGTGTGTTTATATTTTATTTAAAGCCTTCTCTTCTTCAAACTTGAATTCTTCACTTTCCATTGCTGAAAAATCATATTTAAAAAACAAAAAAAGAAAAGGGTGGGCTGTAAAGGCTTATTCTCGCTTTATAAAACTGCAAATTATTCTAGCCCACCTCACATATCGATCTAGAGCAACCATGTTTTCCATGTAAAAACATCTCCCTGCATTTCATCCCTTCACAGATTTCAAAGCTCCCCGCTCTGTGTTGAGTTGTAAAGTTCTGTTCAATGGCTTGGTTGGCTTCCAAAAAAGCTGGCTGAGAAATCTGGGTCTGGAATCGGCCTTGTGGGGGGAAATGTTCTCCCCCCATGAAGTGCAGGATGTTTTCCCTGATTGTGTTGCACATGGTGCGGGTTTATTTACTTTTCCCCGTGTCAGAATCCTGGGCTGGGATGTTTGGTAGAGTCCAAAACCAACAGGTTTTAGCAACTGGAACATTTTTTGTGGATTGGGACGATGTCCCCTTTCTCTGGGGCAATGAACACTTTGCTGCCGTGGCTCTTCATGGCTGTGGCCATTTGTCCATCTGCTGATTTGGGATTTTCCTGCAGCCCATCCCTCACCATCTCCCTGCTCCTCGCAGACCGTGGCTGATCCTCGGCGTTTGWGGTCAGTGGAAATGTCCAAGGCCAGGCTGGACGGGGCTTGGAGCAGCCTGGGACAGTGGAAWAAGGTGAAATTMAATGATCTTTAAGGTCCTTCCAACCCAAACCAGTCTGGGATTCCATGATTCCAACTCACCTGGGATGGGAACCACCCCCAGACCCTCTGCCATCCCTCCCTCTGCTCCCAAACACCATCCCTGGGGGAATTATGACACCTGGACAAGGTTTTTTTGTAGCCTCAACTATCCTAGGCTGCTCCAAGCCCCATCCAACCTGTCCATGGACACTCCCAGGGATGGGACATCCACCAAAAGATGTCACATCCTTCAAAACCGTCTTTACTCTTCAAAGAGATACCCAACGAAAACTCGAAATTCAACCAACATTAAAGCGACTTTGACTTTTTTTTTTTTTTTTTGTTCCCCTCTGGCAGGGATTCGAGCACCCTCTCCCTCCACCCCCTCCCCACCTCCTGACAGCAATCGCCAGTTGTAAAATAATAGACCATCAGCCAGCAATAATTTGCAATCCAAACAGACTTGACGCTCTCTGACATTTATTGAAACCTCAGACCCTGTTCGCTGGTTTCAGTTTTCCTCCCTTCGCTCTGTTTTTACAGACAGACAAGTGCTTAGATTTGGGTTTAATAATGAGCAGAAATTTCGCCTTGGCCYGGCTTTGCTTGTGTTGGCTGCGGCGGGGCCGTGCAGCAGACGGGCGGTTGGAGTTAATTACGCTAAATGGTGAGAACATTATTTGACCCCACTGGTTCGGCACCAGATGTTGAGCGTTGCCTCTGAGGAACCAGCGCAGACGTCAGGCTTTGGAGGCTGCACGGGGAGGCACAGCAGACTCAGAGCTCAAATCTTTTTTTTTTTTCTTTTAATTTTTGCAGTTTTAACTATCCCGGGCTAAGCCCGGGACAAACTGAACCCTTATTAGGGACAGATGACAACATTCAGCCACAGCCACTTGGGGCGAATTAGGGCACGGTTGTAGTTTTGGAGCCGAATGCATCAAAAATCCTCCCCCGAAAAAATCATTTTTGCGAAATGCGCGGCGAACGTTCTGCCAGCRCGAGGTATCGACTTTGGTAAATCCTTCCTGGAAAGTGAACTTTACATTTACGGGCCAGACATGATGGAATTTAATGTTTGAAAATGATTAAAGGATTTTGTTCTTTCCTAGTAACAACTGCATTTATCAAGGTGGCAGCCACGGTGGCCCTTCAGAAAGAGCTGAAATGGAGCTGAACTGCTGAGCTTTGCCTGGCTGGGGTCTGGGAATCCCGCCGGTCTTTAGGATTTGGGGTTGGGGAATTACTSCAGGAGATGCGGGAGGAGGGCAGAACAAAGTGTTTATTGACCCCAGTCTGTGTTAATAAAGCTTTAGGGGTATTACCTGCTCGGGGATTGTCGGGGCACTGCTCAGTTGTCCTGACCTTGGTGGGAAAGCGAAACTCCTCTCAGCCTTTGGGTAAACTGTTTGGGCTGTGGGAATGACAACACTTGTGCAGATTTACACATTACAGGGAAAAAAAGTTTAAAAGTTTCTTGCCTTCAAAAATGTGTCCCCAATGCCTTCATTTGCTTGCACGGCGGTGATGAGGTTTTTACCACAGCACAATTCATGGAGAAACCTGAATTGTGGTTCTTGTTCCAGTGGGTGCCATCCCTCACACTGTGCTGGGCAGGAGCTCCCCGCTCTCCTCCACCCCTGTGTGTCCCTGGGATGCAGGAAAGGGGCTCCCAAACCTTCCAGGTCCAGCTCTGAGCAGCACTCAGGACCTGTTTTGGAGGGTACTGGAGCAAAGCCAATGATCAAAGCCAGCAGAATTCAGAATCACTGGATGATTTTAGTAGCTGGAGGTCCCTGGCATTTTTTTGAACATCACCACTTGCCTGGAGCGTCATTTCAGGGGCTTAACCATCCAAAATTCTTTGTTCAGCTTTGGTGTTCCTTCCTCACTCCCCACACGATAACATGACCCAYGTGCTGTGTCACCACATCTGGTTCAAACCCTGAATTGGATCACTCAGGATTCTCTCAGAACTTTCATTTCCCTTTTCCCTCAGAGTTTCCCTGCCTTGCAGCGCTCTCCTCTGCCACAGGAGCAGCAGGAAGGTGTTGATGTGTACAAAACACCCAACACAGAACGCTGSAGTTTGAGTATTCCCATTATTTTCCGGGTCAGTGGCAGATTCTCAGCCCTCTGGATCCATCAATATCCCGCTGACACCACTTTTCATTACAAAATTAAGAGCAAATCCAGTGGAATAAACGGATCCATTCTGCAATTCCTGAAGGGCAAGTCCGAGCAAAACATCCTCCCTGGGTTCATTCCCAGCGATCTGTGGGATGGGGACAGGCCGGGTTTGGTGTTTTGGGGTTTTCTGGGAGAGCTTTAGATCCACTCAGACTTCAATCCTGTCTGTAATTCACTGTGAACCAGGGGAGACATGAGCTGAAATTTTTAGGAGCAGATTAGGCTGAAAAAATTTATGACAGCATTTAGAAACATTAGACTTGGGACTGCATGCCAGAGCATGACAAAATAGCAGGTAATAACAGATCTCATTAGAAGAGTTTATTTAAATTGAACATTAGCCTGTCAGGGATGTTTTTGCTGCTGGATTGGTCTTATTTTCATCCACATCAACTTCTACCCAATCCAAGCACTCGGAGGTGTCTTCCTGGGACTSCTCACTGTGTTCATTCCACAAAGTTCCATGGGGTTTATGTTATTTCTGGATTTTAAGGAGAACGTTACTTTCCGTTCTTCTTAATCCGCCACCTCCACGTTTAATTATCTTTGTGTATCAAAATGCAATTAGATTTTCCAAAGTGATCCAAGTGATTCAGGCTCCAATGTGTTGTTTCAAAAGGATTGGCTCACCCTCCCTGAACAAAACACYGGAGTATTTGCTTTTCTTGGTCTCAGACCACAGTTCCTCTGTCTCAGTCTTCACCTTCTCCCCTGGGAGGGTGGGGAGACCCTGGCACAGATKCCCAGAGAAGCTGTGGCTTYCCCTGGATCCCTGGAAGWGTCCAAGGCCAGGCTGGACGGRGCTTGGAGCACTCTGGGATAATGGAAGATTCCTGCCCATGGAATAAATKATTTTTAYRGTCCSTTCCAACCCAAACCATTCCAWKATTCCATGACGCTGTCAAGCTYTTACTCTTTGTCCTTCAAACACAAAATATTTACAGAAATTACCCATCCCCAMACTCCTCTCCAGATGAACTGCTCTGCATTTCCTAACCTGAGCTAATCCTTCAACAACAGCTTTGTTCTTCCGGCCCATCAGACCTTCAATAATCGCAGGGGATGAGCTGCCAGCCTTTCCAGTGAAGGTGAAGAACTTTCCTGACTCAAACCTGTGGTTTGGGGCCGTTTGAGCCGCACAGAGACATCCTGGCTGTGCCTGGACCTGCTCCTTGKTTTATCCCCCAAAATCCAGGCCAARCCCCTCCAGACAAAAGCTTTGTGCKTGGTTTTCTTGGACAGCAATCCGAGCTGCAGCGGCGGCGTGTTTAATGGACAAAGATCAGGCAAACGCAGAAAAACAAACTCTGAAACAACACAAAAACAAACAAATCTCCAAAAGATACAATCTCACGTCAGCGCTTGACTGGGTTTGACAGGAATTCTGCCAGACCCATCTCCAGCAGAAAATAATTGCTTGGATGTTAAAAAAAAAACAAAACCTCACTGGAATGATGTCACCATTGCTCAGCTAAATCTGGGCAATTGTTGGGATTTTGCAACAGCGGGGATGAAAAGTGCTTTTCGTGAGCCTGGGCAAAATAATGTTCAGATCATTTCCTATCCTTTATTTTATCTCTACAAATCAAATTGTTCCCTTTTGCTATACAAATTTGGGTAGGTTCATCCCTAGAAGAGCATCTCAAGGGTTTTTAAAGGCATTCCTAGAACAKTTCATGGATCTGTGGAATGGTTTGGGTGGGAAGGAAACTTAAAGATTATTTAGCCCAGCCCCAGGGGCATAAAAAATGGAAAGCAGCACTGAGGAGCTTCCTGCTCTCTAAACCCCTTCCTGCTTTTCTGATCCCACTGGGAATTCCAAATATTTATTCCCAWCATTTATATCCATCCCAATCTTTATTCCTGCCAACATGTGTTGCCTTCCCAGTGTGGATAAAGACAGAATCCCTGTGTCAATCCCATCAGGTGGATGCCGGCACTGACTGCCCTCTCCAGGATTTCAGCCTCAAACAGGGGCATTTCTCTGCTTATTTTTTATTTATGGAGTTAGCCAGACTCAAAGCCAGAGCAWGGCAGGGCAATGAACTCTGTGAAATGGGGTGGGAAGGATTCTGTTCCCTTCAAAAAGCAAAACTCATCTGTAAAGGTTTTGATAACTGGSAGAGCTGAAACGGAACCGATTCGCAAAATAACAAAAATTAATGCTAAAAAGCAGYTTTTTCCTGCAATCTGTGCACTCCTCAGCACCCCAGGCAGAGTTTCCAAGCTGCCCACCATGAATTTAAGTGAATTTCAGTAATAACTTCAATATAAACCATGAAATAATTGTCCTCCCARAACTTTAGCTAATGAAGCAACTCAGGGCAGAAGATGGAAAGTTCAAACCCTGCAATAAAATGCCCAGGATTCATTTCATTTGTTTCCTTCTCTTCACCCCCAAAAAAGATGTTTTCCAGCCAAAAACACATCATTTATTAATTAGAACTTCTGTGTATTTATCCAGATTTCTCACCATTGAACATCTCCTGCTGCCTATTATTTTATGCTGCTGAAATTCAAGGAGAAGAGAGGGGTTAAAATTAATTGCAGCCTTTGGCTGGGAGGATTAGCCACAGATGTTGAATTATTATTATTATTGCACTGTATTTTGGGAATGAYACCAGGAATGCGTGGAGACTGATGGTATCTGTGAGGAGAAACACGAATGTTTAAATCCTGGAAGGACTTTAATTCTGCTTTTAATGGCAATCAGTGGGTCTGTTTGGAAAATGAAGAATTAAGGTGACAATTGTGAAACATCAGAGTGGAGGAGCTGGACTTGGATCATCCTTGTGGGTCCTTTCCATATTCTCTGTTTCCATGATTCCATGATTTTATTCAAATCTTTTCTAAAATCCAAAATTTTTGGTGGCATAACCAGGCATGAAAAGCAGGGGAGGCCTCTCACAATTAAGGATTGGTCTGTAATTAAATAATTCTTCTGCCCATTTCAATTCAGGCTGGATTTGACCACTCAGCACCCAGGCAGAACCCACAGCACGATGATTTTTCTGCTGAACGACTTCAATTCCTTTTACATTTGGCTCTGGGCACGGTTTGCCATCGTTACAGCGAGCAGGGATTAACAGAAAAGGAAAAAAAAAACTCCCCTGCAGACAAGGCCAAGGGGAATAACATCAGAAGCCTGATCATTTGTCACCTCTGGTCACTCGAAACCATTATTTCTTTTACACACTGTAATTTCAGATAGACTTGTGTAAACACTGTAAAGATTTATTTTCTCAAAATATCAGAACCACTTAGCGTGAGTCACAAGCCAGATTTCGGGCAGATAATTTTCTTCTAATAGATTTTTGGGTTAACAAGATAAAAATTAACATGAAAATGATTATGTGCTGACTGAAGGAAACCTGGTTTTATTTTGTTCCCTATTTGTTTTACAAGGGAAGTCTTCAAGTATCTTGCAGGGGCAAAAATATTTAAAGTGTTTGCACATGTTTCCCATTTCCATTTTATAGGATTCATTCACAGTCAGCCAAACGTATCTTTCTCTCTCTTTTTCTCTCTCTTTTTTTTTTTTTTTTCCTTTTTTTGATGCACTCCTTATTTAGTCCTCAAGGCTCCAAAGGTGCTTTTTTTTTTTTTTTTTTTTTTTTTTTTTTTTTTTTTTTTTTTCTTTTTTTTTTTTTTTTTTTTTTTTTCCTGTCTGTCTCTTTATCCCAGAGTGGCAGTGAAGTCATCGGGCTCCAGCCCCGACTTGGATGCTCCTCAAAGGCTCAGGGGGTGTCCCCTGATGGGCTCTTTGCCCTCCCCAGAAAGCAGCGGAGTGCAGATCTGAGCCTGGCCGTCAGCAGGGGCTGGGATAACGTGGAGCTGCCAAATTCCAGCCCCTGGGAAGGATTGGCCATGGAGCTCCGTGTCCAGAGGGGCTCCATGTCCTGTCCCCTCCGTGGGCACAGCCCAGAGCTCTCTGTGCCACCACGGCCACAGCTCTGGGTGTCCCACGGTCCTGTCTGTCCCCACAGGAGCTGTGCAAACATGGCAGGGAAAACAAAAAATTATTTAGACACACATTATTTTGGTTTTGCAGGAGTTAGGGATTTTTTTCCCTTTKAAAATCTTGTCCAAAATTCAGCAGTGAGACCTTCCTGAGTGCAGATCTGAGTGCAGGTCATGTCCCCTCCAAATGCCCCCATTGTGCCTCCCCTCATTGTGCCATCAGCTCTTTAAGGCAGGCTTTAAACTTATTTAAGCACAGAATTTTGCAGGATTTAAATAATTTTTTCCCTTTTAAAATCTTGTCCAAAATGCAGCAGCAAGATCTTTCTCAGTGCAGGGCTGAGCACAGATCATGTCCCCTCTGAACCACCCACAGTCCTGGTGTCCCCTCATTGTGCCATCAGCTCTTTAAGGCAGGTTTTAAATTTATTTAAGCACAGGATTTTGCAGGATTTATGGATTTTCTTCCCTTTGAAAATCTCGTCCAAAATGCAGCAGGCCTGAGCGCAGGCCATGTCCCCTCCAAATGCCCCCATTGTGTGTCCCCTCATTGTACCATCAGCTCTTTAAGGCAGGTTTTAAATTTATTTAAGCACAGGATTTTGCAGGAATTAGGAAATATTTTTTCCTCTTTTAAAATCTGCTCCAGGTTCCAGCAGACCTGAGCCCCCTCTGAGCCGCTCTGTGTCCCCACTGCTGCTCCATCAGCATCGTCCCCCATGCGATTTGTAACCACAATTAAATTTACAATTAAACACAGCCCAAGGTCCCTGCCATGATGAATGTGATTCTCAGGGCAGAACTGAATGTTTTTAAGGAGAATCTTATCA
>NW_026623769.1:71731-81068 GCF_030028575.1 Malurus melanocephalus | reverse complement strand
GCCTCTTCTCCTCCTTCCTCATCCTGGAGCCGCTGCGGAGCCTTTGCTAAACATGTCAGATGAAAGCTGGGAGCAGAGCAGGGAACGCAGCCCGGCCGAGGGCAAGCGTCCCTCACACCTTCGGGGGCTGTCAGAGTCTTGAACGGGGTTCAGAAACATGTCCAGAGCTGGCTGGGGAGAGGAGAGAGGAGGAGAAAGGAGGAGAAAGGAGAAAGGAAAAGAAAGGAGAAGAAAGGAAAAGAAAGGAGAAAGGAGAAGAAATGAGAAGGAAGGAGAAAGGAAAAGAAAGGAGATGAAAGGGGAAGAAATGAGAAGAAAGAAGAAAGGAGAAGAAAGGAGATGAAAGGAGATGAAAGGGGAAGAAAGGAGAAGGAAGAAAGGAAAAGAAAGGAGAAGAAAGGAGAAAAAAAGAAGAAAGGAAAAGAAAGGAGAAGAAAGGAGAAGAAAGGAGAAGAGAAGAAAGGAGAAGAAGGGAAAAGAAATGAGAAGAAAGGAGAAGGAAGGAGGAGAAAGGAGAAGAAAGGAGATGAAAGGAGAAGAAAGGAGATGAAAGGAGAAGAAAGGAGGATAAAGGAAAAGAAAGGAGAAGAAAGGAGAAGAAAGGAAAAGGAAAGGAGGAGAAAGGATGGGGGAAGCTTTCATGGCAGCACTCGCTCTCCTTCCCCGTCCAATCCTGCGTTTTGATGACCAGGGGCTGAGGAGGGGATGGGGACCTGCAGCCATCCTCCAGAATTAAACATTATCATCCTCCAGAATTGAACATCATCATCCTCCAGAATTGAACATTATCATCCTCCAGAACTGAACATTATCATCCCTGGAAGTGTCCAGGGCCACCTTGGAGTGACCTGATCCTATGCAAGGTGTCCCTGTCCACGGCAGAGATGGGATAAGATGATTTTTAAGGTCACCCCTAACCCAAACCATTCTGGGATTCTGTGGAAAATCACTGATTTCCCAATCGGAGAATCCTTCAAATATTTCTTTAAACATGCAAATGTTTTACTGTCCTCATCATTACCGGTAGTTTATTTTACTTTAATTAAATTATGTATTTATTTGTTTCCCCTCAAGTCTTTAATTTCAGGAATGTATTCATTCATCTCAAATTAATCTCAAAACCCTTTTAAATTTTAGAGTGGAATCCCTTCTCGCTTTACCTGGATCTTGCACAGCACAGGGGAGCTGTGATTTGTAGGCCCCAARTTAAAATTAACAATAACACTCAACTCTATTATATTTCACTGATGCTTATCTGAGGGAAATGCACGATACTCCCAGCCTGCAAGATTTATTATTTGTTATTTATTTGATCTCCTGGATAATTGTTTAATTAAAGCAATTAGTAGGGTGCTTTCAAGGCCCAAAATCATTCCTGAGCTGATTYCAGCTACTCCAACCATAACACCTTMCCCAGCTCTGTGCCAGCCCAGGTTTAGGAACTGCTCTGGAATTACAAAAAAGCATCCACGGGGCTGGATTTGGGACACTGAGATGGTTCTGAATTAATTCTGACATCATCACCACAATTAACAGCCGGCCTGTGTTCAGCAGGAGGTGGGAAATGGGTTTGAAAGTGGAAGATGTGAATATGTCRTTAATAAATTCGAGCTCTGAGTGATATTTTGGTTTGTTTTTTTTTCAAGAGGAGTTCTTCAAAGCTGTAAGAAATTCATCTGAGTTATTCCATCCTTCCCTGAGAAACTCCTAAGATGTCCCTACGTGTATTTATGTCCATCCATGTATTTACATCCATATGTCTGTATAAACATACATGTATTTATATCCATCCATGCATTTATATCCATACATAAATCCCTATATCCATACATTTTGTATCCATACCTGTATTTGTATCCATACATTCATTTACACCCATATATTATTTTATATCCACACATGGATTTACATCCATACATGGATTTACATCCATATATGCTTTTATAGCCATACATGTATGTATATCCATACATGTATTTATATCCACAAATGTCTTTATATCCATAAATGGCTTTATATTCATACATGTATTTATATCCATATATGTCTTTATATCCATACATGTGTTTATATCCATACCTGTATTTTTATCCATACATTTATTATCCATACCTGTATTTTTATCCATGCATTTTTTATCCATACCTGTATTTTTATCCATACATTTGTTATCCATACCTGTATTTTTATCCCCAGAATTAGGCCAGAACCAAGACAGGATCCTTTGAAAGGACATTCTGGGATGGAAACCCATGCCAAGAATCCAATGTGGATTGCAGGAAAAGGGCCCAATTCATTGAAAAACTTGTCAGGGAGAATGTAAATAAGCAGAGGGTCCATATCACCRGTCCTACAGGGAGAGAAGGAAATTGAATTCCTTTATGGCCTCRCTCCTGAACCCTCAGGAAGCTGTAGGCCATGTAAAACCTATAAATAGCTCTGCAAATTCATGTTCCCCCTCAGACAGCGAAAAAAAAAGAAATCAGAAATGCTCCCCGGGGAAAAACACGATCTTTTCCCCATGTTTGGGTTGTCAGTTTTGACAGGAATGCTACAAACTAATTAAATTTTTGTTAATTTATTTTGTCTGATGCGGCGAGYGCCTGTCACAGGGAAGTCTGACTTCTCCAGGCTCTGGAAGCGCCCGTGGCTCGGTGCAAGGAAAATGGAGCTGCTTAAGTCAAATAAACACAAAAAGCATTTAAATTCATTTCTCCCTCAGTGCTCCTGCTTTGTTTGTCCGCTCCAAAGGCAATCCAAGCTCATTCCTTTAAATCCCCAGTCTGGCAGGATGGCTGCTCTCTTCTGGTTAGAGATGAAACAGGACGGTGCAGTGGGWAAAGGACAAAGTAAAACTCCATCCTGGAGCTGCTCTGGAATTTGTGTTAAGCCTGGAATTACTGGACACTCCTAAACTGGATTATTCCCAACCCTTGAACTGTTTTGAGAYCCAAGAATTTTCTCGTTTCACGCAAGGAACAGAATGGAACCAGGCTGCCTAGAGCTTGGAATTGTCCAAAGCCAGGCTGGAGCACCCTGGGACAGCARAAGWTGTCCCTGCYCATGGCACTGGATGGGCTTTAAGRTCCCTTYCCMCCCAAACATTCCCCATTTCCATGGCTTTTCCAGGCAGATCCAATGGTTGGCCATGAATTAAACTATAAAATGATGGATTTATGACCCCTTTGCCCGGGAAGGAGGGGAAATCCTGTGCGCAGCCTGTGCCTGCTCCGACACGATCCCTGCATTCTCCCGGAGCTCCGTCAGGGCACAGCCGATCCAAGGAAAGCACCCCCGGATAATCAGCTGAGGAAACAGGGCAAAGACAGCCCCGGGGCTGTTTGTTCTGGGGGTTTGAACCTGCCTTTGCCTCTTTGTGCTTCCAGGCTTTTCCCCGGCTCAAAACCCCGTTAAAAAACACCAGGAGAGGCAGAGGTGGCTGGGGGGAGATAAGGGAGGGAGATAAAGGAAGGAGATAAGGGAGGGAGATAAGGGAGGGAGATAAGGGACGGAGATAAGGGAAGGAACTGAGCCCTTCCACGTGCCCCTTCTTCACCCCACAGCCCAGCCAGAAGGGACCCAGAGCTGCTCCCAGCCCAGATCCGTGAGTTTGCACAAACACTCAGCTCTGCTGCCAGCAGGGATTGCTCTGCTCTGATCTCGTTTAATGGGTAATTTCTGCGTTAAGGGATCTCAGTTCAAGCTCCCGTTCTTTTTGGCACCRGAATCCCGCCGTACGTGACTTCAGGCACTGCCAGTCCCGGGGTTTGCCAGATGGGAATGAGGAATGTACCCGGGGCACATCCTGCACTTCAGAGAGCCCCACAGCTGCACCTGGAGCCCTCCAGGTGGGAAAAGGCCTTTGGGATCGTCAGCTCCAACCATCAGGTAGGATGGAGTTCGTGGAAGGTGTCGCTGTCCATGGCACAGCTTTGGAATTGGAGTTTGGGCCCTTCCAACCCAACCCATCTGAGATCCCAATACCAACCCCAAACTATCCGAGATCCCAATACCAACCCCAAACTCAACCCATCTGAGATCCCAATACCAACCCCAAACCATTTGAGATCCCAATTCCAACCCCAAACCCAACCCAAACCATCTGAGATCCCAATACCAGCCCCAAACCCAACCCAACCCATCCGAGATCCCAATACCAACCCCAAACCCAACCCATCTGAGATCCCAATACCAACCCCAAACCCAGCCCAACCCATCTGAGATCCTAATTCCAACCCCAAACCCAACCCAACCCATCTGAGATCCCAATACCAACCCCAAACCCAGCCCAACCCATCTGAGATCCCAACACTCTGCCCATTTTATATCTCCATTTCCCCAGAGCTCTCTCTGTAGGCAGCCTATAAAAACCGGGCAAACAGCACAAAAATGGGTTGAAAACTTTGAATTTAGCCTTTAAAATACCGAGCTGAGTCTAAAAAGCCGAGCTGCTCCTTGATCTCCCTCAGATGTGATCCTGGGGCAGGACTAATGTGGCTTCTGCTGCTGGTGAAGCTGCACGAGCAGTGCAGCCAGGGGGAGATGAAAATATTGTAGAGCCCCGGCTTTGCATCTTTCTGCCAACTTTGGAGATGCTGACGAAAGATAACGTTGACATTTCAAAGGAAAAAAACCCTCCCTGAAGATTTTGGTGATGTCAGAGGGAGAGGGGAGGCAGCTTGAGCTTTGGGGCTCTAATCTTGTAGACACYTACTTAACTTTAAGCCAATTAAATCAATGGACTACTTAACCTTTGCCTGCAGGAGAAAGGCTTTGCCAGCACAGTTTATGTGAGTGCCCCAAACCAAATAAGCAAGGCTCCAAAAAGCGCTCTTCTCTCAGCAAAAACTCCGCCTGGCCTCGGTGCTGCGGGCATGAAACCACRGCCGGGGACGAGAGGGAGCTTTGCCTGGCGGTGACAGCGCTGGAGCCCATTTCTGTCAAAAAAACAGGGACCAAACAAAGGCTGGAGGCTGCGTTTTCCAGAGCCAGGGCTGGTGTTTGAGCCCAGTTTGCTCCTGGTTGCTGTAAACCCAGCTTTGATGAGCTGGGCTATGCCCAAATTCCCTCAATGACTCCCAAGGGTGCCCATTCCCCAAAAGCCAAAGCCCGGGGTGAGCTCAGATGGGAAAAGCAGGGAAAAGTTGATCTCCATTAACCCTGGGGACCAACAGCCAAAGAGCCTCCATTCACATCTCCCCAGCTGGCACCAACATCTGGGAGTTCACATTTTATGGGTGAAGGGGGGGATTTTGAGATTTTTTTYMWTTTWWTTTKSCSTTTTCCCCCCCAGATTAATTGGTGCCATCACTCTTGGCTTTGGGGCCGTTTGTTTCTCTCAGTTTGGTGCTGCCCTCGGGGTGTGGGAGGTTCCGTGGCGCCGCAGCGTTGGTTAAAGAGAAAAAGTTTGGTTAAAGAGAAAAAATTCGCGTGCAAAATGCGCCCGAAACGGCGGGCAGGGCTCCCCCGCGGCAGCCCCCGGGGCCGGTGACACGTTACATCATTTGTCACTGCACACGTTGGGAGTGTGTCACTGGGAAAACCTTTAAAAGCCGGGCTGGGAGTGCTGCGGAGACGGCCACGGCCTCGGCGGGGGGAGAACACACAGCGCCATTTATAAATGGCTTTGGGTCCACTATTTACATTTGGGGCATTTCAATGGAAAAAAAAAAAAAAGGGGGGAAAAAAGAGCCTCCACTTAACATCTTCCCAGATGGTAACAACATCTGTCTAGATGGCAGCSCGAGGAGCTGACATTTTATGGGTGAAGGGGGGCATTTCTCGTTTTATTTTGCTTTTTTCCCCCCCAGATTAATTGTCCTGCACGTTGGTCCCATCACTCTTTGCTTTGGGCCATCTGGTCAGATGCCATTAACCCTGGAGACCACCAGCCCAAGAAAGTGGAACCATATGTTCAAACAATAAATAGGGCCCTGTGCAGCGGGCTTGGGGCTTTGGGGATGTGGTTTGGGGGTTTTTTTTTGTTGCTAAAACGAACACTAAACATTTTGGTGGCACAGAACATACACAAACACGTCCTGCTGGGTAAATCCTGGGGGTTCTGTGCTCCTCTGGCAGAGCAGCTCATGGGGTGGATCCCCGTGCTCCGAGGAAAAGGGAATGGAATGATGAGGATCCTGCAGGGAAAGTTCCCCATGCTCCAAGGAAGGGTTCACTGGCACCTTGGAATGATGCTAGATCCTGCAGGGAAAGTTCCCCATGCTCCAAGGAAGGGTTCACTGGCACCTTGGAATGATGCTGGATCCTACAGGAAAAGTTCCCCATGCTCCAAGGAAGGGTTCACTGGCACCTTGGAATGATGAAGATCCTGCAGGGAAAGTTCCCCATCTCTCACCACGAGGTCACGGAGCCACCGCCCTCTCTCCACCTCTGCCTTGCTCAGCTCGATCTCTGTGAGCTAATTCCTCTAAATATCTTCTTTTCATGTGACAAAATAACTGGGGTTTTCCCTCTGGGCCGGTTCTTTGTGGGGCTGTCATCATTTGGAGCCAAAGGAGAGGTTTCACTTTAGTCCGAGGAGGAATAAACCAGCCAAGGAAGGGATAAACCAACCCAGGGAGGGAGAAACCAGCCCATAGAGGGATAAACCAGCCCAGGGAGGGATAAACCAGCCCAGGGAGCTCCTACAGCACCAGGGACTGCAGGCAGGCCCAGCTCAGAGGTGCCAGCCTGCAAAAATGTTTTAAAAAAACAGAAAAACCAGAGGAGTTTGTGCAGTGTGTGAGTACCCAGCACACCCAGCTCCTGTCTGGTCCTGTCTGGTSCCATCCTGTGGGGTCTCACCCGCTCACCCCATCCCAAGGCAGCCTTTCCCTGTTTTCCTGGGGATGTGATGGCTCTGCTGCTCTTCTGGCTCCGTGTGGATGAGGAAGCCCTGACAGCGGATCTGCCATGGAGATTTCAGGGTGCACGAGGCATCCTGATCCAGATGGAGCCTCAGAGAGGGTSAGGAGTGCCTTGTGCTGCCTTTGAAGGGCACATGAGGTCCCTGGGGTCACTCWGTCCTGSTCTGGGATGAGGATCTGGCTGGGAYCCCTCCTCCAGCTGCTCTGCTCTCCATGAGAAACCAATCCTCATTTATTCATTTTCCTTGGATGTTGTCTGTTGTAGAGCCACTCTCCTTGTGGACATGACTCTGTTTAGCCCCAGAAGTTTCCTCAATTTTTCTGCCCCATCTGGGAATCACTGATTTACCCGATTTCTCTGCACATTTTGGGATATCCCTTTCTCTGAGCTGCTCTTCCTTCAGCCACCCCAGCCAATCCCATCACATTTAACGGGCATTCTTCACACTCGATCCTATTACCATTCCAACTCTCCCGCTTTTGCTTTTTCTGGGCTGACCTTCGGCATCTCCTGCCATCCTCTGCCATGGTCAAGACCTCCCAGCTCGCAGCCTGGTGGCCCCCGAAGGAAGGTGTGAAGATTAACAGCCCGGAGGATGTGTTTAATGAATGGCAACAAGGGATTAGTGACACAGTGTCACCTTTCACGGCCTCTTTAAGCAGGCGAGCTGACACCCGTTTATTTTTGTTTGCACTGTTGAGTAAACTCCGGGAACAGCCTGGATTTACAGTCCCTGCTCTCCCCGGGCTCCTCCTGTCCACCAGCGCTGTCTCGGGGCGGTGATAAACCAGGGAATCTCTCTCCCAGTTTTTGGGAGAAGCTGTGCGATGTCCCAGACTGGGAGGGGCAGGGAAGGGGCAGAGAGGTTGTGGGGCTGTGCAGAAAGGGACAGGGATGTGGGGTTTAGATCCTAATGGGCAGGGAATTATCCCAGCATGGAGAATCACAGGGATGTGGGGTTTAATCCTACTGGGCAGGGAATTATCCCAGCATGGAGAATCACAGGGATGTGGGGTTTGATGCCATTGGGCAGGGAATTATCCCAACAGTGACAGGGATATGGGGTTTGGATCCTACTGGGCACAGAATTATCCCAGCAGGGTCAGGGATGTGGGGTTTGATCACACTGGGCAGGGAATTATCCCAGCATGGAGAATCACAGGGATGTGGGGTTTAATCCTACTGGGCATGGAATTATTCCAGCAGGGTCAGGGATATGGGGTTTGGATCCTACTGGGCAGGGAATTGTCCCAACAGTGACAGGGATGTGGGGTTTGGATCCTAATGGGCAGGGAATTATCCCAGCAGGCACAGGGATGTGGGATTTGATCCCCCGAGCCAGACATCCCCAGGTGACACCAGACCTTGCTGAAGCCCCCAGGGACGGGGCTGGTGCCTGGCCCCAGAGCTGGGCTCRTTCACCTGCCCAGTTTTGGGGCATTTCCACCATTCCCTGGCATTTCCAGCACCCCCTGGAATTTCCTGGGATCAGGAATGCACTGCAAGCCCCGTGCTGTGCTCGGTGTCCCTGGCCTGGCACAGAAGTGCTCAGAAGTGGCACTGGGTGAGGTTATCCCACAGCTGCCCCTGCCCTTCATTCAGAGAGATTTCTGCTCTCTCTGCTTTCAAATTATTCTTCACACAGTGGGGATTCTGCTGCTCACAGAATYGATCCCTGGTGGTGCCTTCAGTTCTGCTTTTCTTCATTTCATTCTCACCGATCTCCCTTTCAGATCTCTTGAAGAAATCCACGGGGAGAATTTATCCGTGGCACCCTTAAATTCCATCTCAGGGCAGCTGCAGGGATCCAGAAAATAAATTCCCAAAGCARAGGAGAAGGGTGAGTGGAGCAGGAATCCCAGGGATTGCAGGGTGGGAAGAACATCCCTTGGGAATGGGAGGTTGAATCCACTTTGGACTCGGTGTCCAGGGGTAATCTCTGCTGCTGACAATAAATAAATACATTTTGCGGTAGTGAGGAAAATTAAGTTTTTTATCTTTTCCAAGCAGCTTCGGTGGCAAATGTTGCAATTGTATCTGGGATGGCAGCAGGAATGACTGCCCCCAGAGAAAGCTTTGATTTCTCTCCAGCTCAGGGAACCTCCTGTGATTTTATCTCCCCTGTGTCAAGGACAGACGCTGATGTTTCCTTTGCAGAGACAAGAAAACAAACAAAAAAAAAATCCTAAAATCAGCCCCAAATCCTGAGCAGAACTTCAGAGAAATGCTGCCCTGGTTTAGCTTTGATGCATTTGCGAGTGCATTTAAGTTGTGCTGATTTGGAAAGTGGAATTTGTGTCAGCGAAGAGTTTGTGGTGCAGTGGAGAGCTGAGAGAGGAGGAGAAACACCAGGAAAATGCCTTTAAAGATGTTGATCTATTTGTTTGTGTTTTGTGCGAGATACACCAGAGATGGGGATGTAAAATCCCGATAATTTGGGAATTTCTGGCAGAGGAAAGGAGTGGGTTCA
>NW_026623769.1:63126-71124 GCF_030028575.1 Malurus melanocephalus | reverse complement strand
CCTGCACCCAGATTTCCACGCCCAGATCACTGCACTCAGATTGCTGAACCCAGATTCCTGCATCCAGATTCCTGCACCGAAATTCTTGTACCCAGATTCCCTCCACCGATTCCCTCACCCACATTCCCTCACCCACATTCCCACAGCCAGATTCCTGTACCCATATCCCTGCACCCATATTCCTGCACCCAGATTCCTTCACAGATTCCCACACCCATATTCCTGCACTCAAATTCCTGCACCCAGATTCCCTCACCCTGATTCCCGTACCCACATTCTTGCACCCATATTCCTGCGCCCAGATTTCCTGCGCCCAGATTTCTTCACCCAGATTCCTTCACTGATTCCCACACCCAAATTCCTGCATCCAAATTCCTGCACCCAAATTCCTGCACCCAAATTCCTGCACCCAGATTCCCTCACCTAAATTCCCACAGCCAGATTCCTGTACCCATATTCCTACACCCAGATTTCCTTCACCCAGATTCCTTCACCTATTCCCACACCCATATTTCTGCACTCAAATTCCTGCGCTCAAATTCCTGCACCCAGATCCCTGCACCCACATTCTTGCACCCATATTCCTGCACCCAGATTTCCTGTGCCCAGATTCCAGCACCCAGATTCCTTCACCCAGATTCCTTCACCCAGGTTCCTGCACTGATTCCCACACCCATATTCCTGCATCCAGATCCCTGCATCCAAATTCCTACAGCCAGATTCCCTCACCCACATTCCCACAGCCATATTCCTGCACCCAGATTCCCTCACTCCCATTCCCTCCCCCAAATTCCTGCACCCAAATTCCCACAGCCAGATTCCTGCACCTATATTCCTGTGCCCATATTCCTTCCCCCAGATCCCTATACCCACATTCCCTCCCCAAATTCCTGCACCCACATTCTTGCACCCATATTCCTGCACCCAGATTTCCTGCACCCAGATTTCCTGTGCCCAGATTTCCTTACCCAGATTCCTTCACCCAAATTCCTGCACCCACATTCCTGCAGCCAGCCCTGCCTGTCTTTGCCGCGGGATTCCTGAGGCTTAACACCTTAATTCCTGCAACGAGCCCCAGTCCTAATTCCCGATTTTAGGAAAACAACATTGCTGCCATTGACTGAGAAGGTTTGTACACAGTCCATAAACCATCTTCCTGCGGGGAGGGAGGGCACAGAAGGGCATTGTCAGCAGAGCCCGCCCGCTGCGGGATCCAGCTGCTGTTGGGAAGGGCTCTGGGAAATATCCCAAAATCCCCAAAATCCCCTGCTGGACACGGCCGTGGCGATGCACAGACCCCGAGGAACACGGGCTGGAGAAAGTTCTGGATCAAGTCTTTCTCTCCATGTGTGACATTTCTCTCCCTCGGTGTCCCCGCAGTGGGGTGGGACGGGGGGTCCTGGTTTGCTCAGCCCCACCAGACCTGGGGGCTCTCATGGTGCTTCCTTTTGGGAATGTGAGGGGGAAATGTTGGCCCAAATTGGGATCCCAAAATCATGGTTTGGGTGGAAGGGACCTTAAAGCTCATCCCAGATCCCAGGGAACCATCCTTGGACCCACAAACTTCTCTGAGAATCTGTGCCAGGGCCTCCCCACCCTCCCAGGGAAAAAATTCTTCCCAATATCCAACCTAAACCCACTCTCTTTTAGTTTAAAATTTAATTTAAGTTTAAAAATTTAATTTTTGTTTAAAATTTTATTCCCCCTTAAAATTCTCCAGGAAGCTCCAGCCCCTGCAGGATTTGCTCCGTTTTCAGCAGCTTTGTTCAAGCAGAAGCTCTGGGGTGGAATCTTTTCACTTTTATTCCACAGCAGCTTTGCCTCAGAGGGTTGGGATGGTTCCTCCTGACTTTTTTGTGTCCTGGGAAAATGCAGGTGGGAATCAGGGTTCATAATGTCCCCGTTCCTGCTCCTGGAGCTGAGCTCAAAATGCACTTTGGTCTCATTGCTCCTCATCTGTCCTTTCTGGAAGCTCCACAATTCTTTCCCCATCCTGCCTGGAATTCCTCCCAAATTCCTGGGACCTCCATCCCCACAGGTTCTGTAAGAGCTGACAAAGACCCCAACAAAAATCCAGCAGAGGAGAGCAAAGGATCTCCAGCAGCTTCTAAAATATTAATATTTTTCCTAGAACACGTCACCCATCAAATTGTAGCATCCAGTCAATACAGTGGAATTACAGTCCTGGGGGAAAAAAAAAATTTAAAAAAAAAATAGAGGAGAGAGAGGGAAAAATTTGATTCCGAATTGGAGGGATTAATGGTCAAAAGAATGTTCTTCTGGGAGTAATCTAAGTGTTATATTTACATTTGGCTTGGAATTATTTGCAGTGAGGAATTTCAAATGCAAATATTTTAAAAGCGTAACATGTAGAGAGAGACACTGTGGGCACTTCTGTTTTCTCTGAAAAAAAATTAAGAAAAAATGAAGAAAAAAAATGGTTTTCTTGACTATTTTTTATTGGAATCTTAATGAGACCATAATTACAGCAGGGGAAAAAAGGAAAAAAATGCAGCTCTTAAAGGTTTGCTGTGAAGGTACATACGGGCCTTGGATTGCAAAAATAAAAAAAAAAAAATACCCTCCATATTTTTTAAAATATTTATTTTCCAAAGTGGTGCATGGGAGGGAAAAAAAATGACTGAGCTAAGTAAGTCTTGTCCATTTATGTGCTTAGTCTGTATTTTCCTTCTCTAAAAAAAATATCGAGGAATAAATGCTGAGAGTGGGCCCGTTGTGTTTGCCTTGGCTCCTGCCTTTATCTGGTTTTATTGTGGGGGGCTGGAGGAGCTCAGGAGTTTTCTGGGGGTCTTTTTGCCTCGACAGGGAAGGGGTGTTTGGGTTATAACTCTGGTGATTCCCTTTGTTTCATGGGATCATGGAAGGTTTGGGTTGGAAGGGATCTTAAAAAGCTCCTTTTTTTCCCCACCTTCCCCTATCTCAGGCTCCAAGTCCTGTCCATCCCAGCCTTGGGCATTTCCAGGGATRAGGATTCCATAAAATCTCTGGGAATTCATGCCAGGGCCTCCCCACCCTCCCAGGGAARAGTTCATTCCCAAAATCCCATCCAAGAAGGCCCCAGCAAAGGCACAAATGTTCCATTTCACCCTTTGAGATACCCTCCACTCTCCTGTTCCTTTTCCTTCCCTAAACTCCCCACAGCTCCCTTTTCTCCTTTCAAAAACCTCTCACCACTGCCTGCTCTTCCCCCCTGGGACATTTTTCTATCTCTTTTCATTCTGCCTCTTTTTATTATTATATTATTAATCCTTTAATTACTTTATTTGCCTTTAATTTTCCCATTTTTCYCWCATCTTCCCTTCACCTCTGTTTCTCCTGCTCCCCTCTCAACCGATGGAGCAAACACGTTAAAATAAAACTGATGGAGTTAAAATAAAGCGCCTTTTTGATCCCTTAAGGAAAAAAAAAAAGTCAATTCCCAGCCCACCTGCCCATCAGAGCCGATGGAGAGGCAGAGCATGACAGGCACATTYTGTGATTCGAACCTTCGGGGTATTGGCAGGAGAATAAATTTTACATCTGACATGAGAGGACACCAGGAAAACCAACCTGAAGCTTTTTGGAAAGAATCCACGGAGCCGTCAGTCAGGGGGAGAAACAGAGGTGAAGGAAAGATGTGAGAAAAATGGGAAAATTAAAGKCAAAGAAAGTGAAACGGGACCTTGGGAATCGTGAACTCGCCAGAGGGAACAGAAAATAAACGGGAATGTGAAGAGTCCCTGGAGGAAGCGCCCTGAAGGAATGAACGCTCAGGAAAAGTGCTCTCCAAAGGTTCAGCAGTGACAGGATTGATTCCAGGATTGAAATTCTGCTGCCGGAGGGAGCCAAAGGCAGGATTTGAGGGTGGGCAGGCAGAGAGAGGCAGCTCTGAGCATTTGGTCAAAAATCTGCTCCACCAGCTTGGGGAAGATCCCTTTTAAAGGGAAAAAAGGAACAGAAGTGCGTGGGGCTGGGTGGAAAGGACGTGCTGATGTTGCTGTGGGTTTGTTAAAAGCRACACTTTTTTCTGGAGGAAAATTTKWAARARKAGTTTGGGGTGTTAGGAGAGGGCTSTGTGRAGGGGTGTCAGCAGAGCAGCCCCAAATGCCGGTGATTTCTCTCGCTCAGGCTGGAATGTGCCCATCAAGGGCTGCCCTGACTGGTGACAGACACAGGAAATGGCACAGCGATGTCACCACAGCGATGTCACCACAGCGATGGCACCCGGGAATGTCCCCAAACAGCCTTAACACAGCCCAGGAGCTCCGCAGGTCCTGGCAGGACAATCCCCTGCCGATGCAATCCTCAATTATCTCCCAAATCCCGCTCCAGCAGCGCTGGAAATCCTCTCCAGCCCAACAAACCCCATTTCCTCGGYTTTAGCAGCTCTCCCAAGGACCAGTGCTGGTTTTAATTCACATTTCTCTGAGTCACACAGGGAACAGGGATCAATCTTGTCAAATCCAACATGGAGCCACATAAAGGATGGGAATTTGTTGAAGATTCGGCGTTTCTAAGGTGATGACTTTTCCCTGGGTTGGATTTTCCCCCTCCTTTTCCCTGCCCTGCTCTTCTCACAGCATTTCAAGTAAAAATTCACCATCAGAGTCCTGCTCTGGGGGACAGCCATGAGCACCCCTGGGAGATTTTACCCTCCCTGCTCCTTCCATGATTGTTTTATCCCTTCTTTTCCACATCTCCTGCCCTGAATTTCTTATTACCCCAAAAATTTTCATTTTTAAGGGCTGCCTGACAGGCCAGGCTTTAATTCTTGCCTTGTTTCCAACAGAAACACTCAGGAAGCTCCTCCTGAAGGAAAAAAAAAAAAGGAAAAGTTATCCTAAGATGTGTCCTTGGAGAGAAATAACCCCGACAACTCCTGGAGGTGATGCTCAGCATCGTTCCCTGCTTTGCCAGCACCGTGGTGGGAAGGTCTGGTCTGGCTGCCCCTAAAATTCCAAATATTCACCCCAAACCAGACAACACCAGCAGGAAACTACGGCAGAAATGCTGAAAATTCAAATCGGCTTTAATGATGGATCATGTTTTAGCACAAGGTAAAATTTCCAGGAAAACTCTGGGACCGCTGCCATTCCCAGCCCCAATCCCTCTCTGAGAAATGAGTGGGGACACTCAAATATTCCTTTTCTGAGCCTTTCTGTGTGATCCCATTTGCTGCAAATCTTCACCCTGAAAACTGATTCCTGTCTGTGGGGATGCCCTGATGATCCCACAGGGAAAGAGGATGATGATGGATTGWTGRGRTGATCCCCAGGGATCTGAGGAAGAGGATTGGAGGAAGGTCCTGTGCAGGCTGGGTTTGCTCTGTGATCCTCCAAACATTGGGATTTTAGACAGTGGGATTTTAGGCAGTGGGATTTTAGGCAGTGGGATTTTAAGCAGTGGGATTTTGGACTGTGTGATTTTTAAGCAGTGGGATTTTCACCAGTGGAATTTTGGACAGTGAGATTTTAGACAGTGGGATTTTCCGCAGTGGGATTTTGCGCAGTGGGATTTTGTGCAGTGGGATTTTAGGCAGTGGGATTTTAGGCAGTGGGATTTTAAGCAGTGGGATTTTGGACAGTGGGACTTTAGGCAGTGGGATTTTGGGCAGTGGGATTTTGGACAGTGGGATTTTAGGCAGTGGGATTTTTCACCAGTGGGATTTTGGGCAGAGGGAGTTTGGGCAGTGGGATTTTAGGCAGTGGGATTTTCAGCAGTGGGACTTTCACCAGTGGGATTTTAGGCAGCATCTTCCCCTGCTCCAGAGCGGGTAAATCAGGTCTAAAACACTCCAAAGGCAGCTGCTGCAGCCTCTGCTGTCTCTGTGCCCCACAAGAGCCGCGGCTCCAGGACGGTTCTTTTTATCTCATTCTTTGGGAAATGGATACACCAAGGCTGTTGTCCCCTCCGTGTGAGCAGAGATGGAAACTCAGGCTCCTTCCTCCTCCCCACTGCTCTGTCCGGGAACAAAACACAACAGCTGCTGTGTTTTGTTTTATATCTCTCTTGATTCACTTCTATTAATCCTTTAATCACTCTCTTTGCCTTTAATTTTTCCGTTTTTCTCACATCTTTCTTTCACCTCGGTTTCTCCTGCTCCCCTCTCAACTGATGGAGCAAACACCTTAAAATAAAGCGCCCTTTTGATCCCTGAAGAAAAAAAAAGAGCTTCCAGCAGCACAGAAAAGAGCGAAAACAACCAATTTGTGAAAAAAAGAGTAAATTTTTTTTCTTTTCCAGATAAGAATTTAAGAATTCCATCCCTTTGGGGTTCACCTGTGTGCAGGGGTGATTTTTTTGGTGTTTTTGGAGCGGACAGAGCCCGTCCATCCATCTGCGGACGGACACACACGCGCACAAAAATGCAGACAGCCGGCAGAAGCCATTCCGCAGTCTAGCCTTGTTAAACACAGCTCCTTTTCCAGCAGCAAAACCTTCCCGAGGAATTCMTTTCACCTCCTCGGGAGCTGCTGATTAAAGCCGGGCCGGGGCTGGCTCGCAGCTCTTGGAACGGCAGCAGGGCTTAACTAATCTCTGCTTTTTTTTACTGCGGCAATTAAACCCGCGCCCGCCCGTAAAAAAGGGGAGCGCTCGGAATTAAGGCCCCGCTCCTCGGTGCTGGATTAATATTTATGRAATGATTACTGCAGGCAGCCGCATTCTTGCAGGACTTATTAGAAGGTGGGTTATAAAAACTCGATTGGAATAAAGCCCTCATGGCTCGGCTGTGCGGGGCAGAGCCCGAGCAGGGGCGTCTTCTAAAACAGAGAGGAAAAGGTTCTTCCCGCCCCTAAAACCCCCAAAATTTCTGTGTTTCTGGGGTTTCTGCTCACCCAGATACAAACTGGGGTGGGATTTTGTTGTTGGGGGTTTTCTGCTGCTCTCTGGATGTCTTGGGAAGGTTTGGGATCTCYTGTGAGGTCATGAAAGATCCTAAATCCTCTCTGCCATCCCATACACACACCTGGGCTGCCACAGGGCACTCTGAGAGCAGGCAGGGCTGTTCTGGGAATTAAATAATTGATATTCTAGGAATTAAATCATTTATATTCTAGGAATTAAATCATTGATGTTCTGGGAATTAAATCATTGATATTTTCGGAATTAAATCATTGATGTTTTGGGATTCCAATCCTGCCCTCAGCACCCAAACCCCGTTGGGTGACAGGGCTCCTTCCCTGAGGACACTTTATCCCTCTTTCCAAGGCATTTTGGCACCAGTTTGGAAGCCCCACACGATCTGGAGCTTCCCTGGGTTTGGAGCTCTCACAGAGGGAGCAGAGGGAAATCAAAAAAATCAGATTCTCATCATTTCTGCCCCAAAAAAACCAGATTCTCATCACCACAATCATGGGTGTTCTGTGAGCAGCATTAAAGGACCTCAACCCATGATTTTCTTCGTCAAGAACCATCTCACAGCCCAGACTTTAATTTTTAGGCTTTTTTTGGGTTCTCTGGACATCCCTTCAACTCTTTCACCCCGAGCTGACATTTTCAACTCACAATATTTGAGAATAAATAATCTCTGACTATTCCATCCCAAAGTATTTCACAAGGGGTTGTACTCAAGGTGAGCATTGGCAGCACAACTTTTGGGATTTTTTTGCTCATTTTTCCTTCCTTTTCTACAGTTTTTGGTGCAGTTTGGGAATGGTTTTTTCACCTCCTGCCTTCTTTGCTCCTCCAAGGGCACGTGTGAGATCCCAAAAGTGCAAAAACCCAAATGTTCATAAAATATTCTGCCCCGTGAATGGCTCAGTATAAGCCAGTGGCATTTCTGCAGGAAAATATCCCCGTGCAGAAGCGTTTGACAGTTCAAGCGTCGGTGATTAACCTCTCCTAATTAAAGCTTTGGGGAGGAGGGAGAAATAATCAACACAGCTTCCAGAGAGCTGAAAAATCGGGATAAATTCCGGGGGAAAAAAAAAGTCATTTCCATGAAGCAACCACTGGAAACAAAAGGGACAAAATTCAGCGAGGATGGGCTGGAAATGA
>NW_026623769.1:60428-61867 GCF_030028575.1 Malurus melanocephalus | reverse complement strand
AGAGTCGGTACCGGGGCTGGAGGGAGAGGAGGGTTAGAAAAACACGGAGAGATCCCTGAACCCCAAAAAAAACGGGATCTGAACAGGCTGGGTGATCCCTGAACCCAAATAAAATGGGATCTGACTGGGCTTGGTGATCCCTGAACCCCGATAAAACGGGACCTGACCGGTCTGGGTCATCCCTGAACCCCGATAAAATGGGATCTGTCAGGGCTGGGTGATCCCTGAACTCTGAAAAAAACGGGATCTGACCGGTCTGGGTGATCCCTGAACCCCAAAAAAAACGGGATCTGAACAGGCTGGGTGATCCCTGAACTCAAATAAAATGGGATCTGACTGAGCTGGGTGATCCCTGAACCCGAAAAAAATGGGATCTGACTGGGCTGGGTGATCCCTGAACCCAAATAAAATGGGATCTGACCAGGCTGGGTGATCCTTGAACCCAAATAAAATGGGATCTGACCGGGCTGGGTGATCCCTGAACCCAAAAAACCGGGATCTGACCGGGCTGGGTGATCCCTGAACCCAAATATGGGATCTGACCAGGCTGGGTGAACCCTGAACCCAAATATGGGATCTGACTGGACTGGGTGATCCCTGAACCCCGAAAAACGGGATCTGAACAGGCTGGGTGACCCCTGAACCCCCAAAAAATGGGATCTGACCGGGCTGGGTGATCCCTGAACTCAAATAAAATGGGATCTGACCAGACTGGGTGCTCCCTGAACCCAAAAAACAGGACCTGACCGGACTGGGTGATCCCCGCTCCCCTCTGGGGGTGGGAGCCAGAGGAGATGGATGGGGCTGAGCTGGTGGGGAATTGGGAATTGGGAATTGTGGGGGGCTTGGAGAAGGCAGGGAACTGGGAATTGGGAATTTGGAATTCTGAGGGCTCAGAAGAAGGCAGAGAATTGGTAACTGGGAATTCTGGGGAGCTTGGGAGGAGGCAGGGAACTGGGAATTCTGGGAGGTTCAGGAGAAGGAAGAGAATTGGGAATTCTCTCTCCTGCTCAGAAGAAGGCAGGGAATTGGGAATTTAGAATTCTGGGGCGCTCAGAGAACACAGGGAATTAAGAATTCTGGGGGGCTCAGAGAAGGCAGGGAATTGGGAATTCTCTCTCCTGCTCGGGGCACCGTGGATCACTCACTGAAAAGGATTTATCCCCTCATCTCCTGCACAACCCCACCCAGGGAAGGGGCAATGGCACCACCAGGGAGCCCCGGGCTCCCTCTGACCCCACACACAGCTCAGGGACACCTTCCCTTCCATCCCAATGGAATTTCGGGCAGGAATCCCCTGTTCTGGGGCCTTGCTYGGTAGCAAACCCCATAAACTCTGTGGGATTCTTTGGGATTAACACAGAACTCGGCCCCACATCCCCCGTGCAGCTCAGCAGCATCAGCAACAAGAAAAATCCTGGAGAGGAGTCCAAAAAGGA